>NC_031495.1:59884132-59922417 GCF_000237925.1 Schistosoma mansoni | reverse complement strand
ATTATTGAAACGAAGAGAAGAGAGAAGGAAACTAAAAGCAATCAAGATGAAAACAGGAATGAAGAAACCTTCTTCTCGCATACATTCCACTTACGACTGGTGTTACATACTACTTATATCTGAAAACATAAGTAGCATAAATCACGGTACCATGTGAGACTGTGACACTCGTAAATGCGGTTCAGAATGTCACAGGGAATATCTGTTTCTTGATTATATTGAACGGTGGTTTAGTGGTTAACGCGTCGAACTTTCAGCCACCAAGTCCCTTGTTCGAACCCTACTCCACCCGCTGTAGTTTGGGAAATAGAATAGTATCACTAGCTGTTAAACTAAGAGTGTAGTTCATATTTAAGTACCTGATGAATGGATCAACGTAATTTTAAATCTTTAATAATTACATAGATCATTTGATTTTATCATCGTATCAATTTTTGTAGTTCACAATCTTGATTTGTATCACTGTCAGATGTCGTTAACACATATTTCATTGCTTTCGTACGCAGTCATTTAGTTTCGGTCGTACAGTATTTTGGTACAACCTTAATCAATGTTCTAGGAACCTTCTTTTACATTTTATGGATAATTACGACATCTTATTCAATGTTTGCTACACTAAGCCGATATGTTTTTGCACTTTCACCTAACAATTTTCACTCCCGTAGGTACGTTGAACGTTACACTATCGAAATCTTCATAATTGTTTGACAAGATATTCTGAATCTTGTCTACATCTATACAGTACGCCCTTATACACGTAAATAAACATGGTTTTGCTCGATTAATCTTACATTTTCATAACTAGTGTTTTAGTTAAAATGTTACTCAATTTTTTCGTTTCATTCATTTTTGTTATTACTATATTTATTTCTTTGTTAATAGTTCGTCGTGGTGATGTACTGTCATCATGGGCAGGTATTCGACCACTTGTTCGTGACCCAAATTCTTCTGATACACAATCGATTGCACGTAATCATATTATTGATGTTTCGCCGTCTAAATTGATAACAATTGCTGGTGGTAAATGGACAACTTACAGAAGTATGGCAGAAGAGACTGTAGATAAAGCGATAAAGGTAGTAAAAACGTTCTGTCTTTATTTAAATAGTCCACTAACAAAAGTCGCTATTTTATTAACAGTGAATCAGTTAATGAGTACGTGTTTATGCATTTGACTTCAAGCTGCACTGTTTATGTAAAGTTACGTAATACTATGTGGTTGTTTAAACTGAGTTGGGTGAAATGTGATTTGATACTCATTGGTCAAATCATTTAACCGCCAAGTTATCGTTGTTTGATAAACACGGTCATACATTTGTACATTTTATGCCCCTAATAGCTGATTGTCATTAGAATTAATAATTATTTTAATATTTTCATTTTGTTACTACAAGAGAAATATGCAGAAATTTATCGGGCATTATTTTATTCTATTTTATTACTTAACTAGGTATGTGATCTTAAACCAACTGGTCCATGTCGTACCAAAGGTCTTCTTTTAGAGGGTGCTCATGGTTGGTCACCAAATCTATTTATACAAATTGTTCAAGAATATGGTATGGATGTGGATGTGGCACGTCATTTAACAGGGATTTATGGTGATAAAGCTATCACTATAGCTAATATGTCCAAACTAACTGGTTTAAGATGGCCAATATTAGGTAAAAAATTACATCCTGAATTTCCTTTTATCGAAGCTGAAGTAAGTTTATTTTGTCATAAAATTGGTAATTTGTATAATAAGGAGAATAGTGCTATTACTGTCTGTGAAATTGCCTTCACTTTTTCTACTTAGGCATGTTATACTGTATAGTTTACATGTAGTTTGGGAACATGTTATAGAATGTCACACCAATAAATATGCATACTATCGTTAAGTTTCTTGTTTCAAAATACTTTCATGTTTTCAATATTTCTTGTCTGGTAAGGTTTGTTTTGTACTGATTTGACCGATCTATTCTAGCTGTCAAGTTTGCCTGGACTGCTGTTTCATACTGTTACCAATGCCGTTAGTTCACGAACTAGCAAGATGAAAGCTCCCTGTTATCAACACCATTTCCAATAAAGTTTTTGTACAGTTAAGTTAGCCCAGCTATACAAATCAGCATATAGATAGTGTTTGTTAATTGGTTTCCAAGTGAATTAATAATATGCAACACTTACTGGTGTCAGTTGTTCATTGTGACACTTTTTGACTTTTTTCCGTATACCACGTCAAAGGGATTTTCATCATGGAATGACACCTGCTTGATAACCGTTAAATAACAACGATGACGTCATTTCTTGATGAAAGTTTACCTTTCCATATCATGCTCATGAAACAGTGTAATTTTGTAATACTCGTGTTTGCTCGCTAGTGGTTAGCTTCGAAGAAAATCTCCTAAAGTTTGCCAACTAGGTGGTTATGTATGGTCAGCATATTGATATCCTGACTACTTCATGTTTAAGTTCAAATCAAACGGGAATATTCTGATTGATTCATTTTTCAATCAATCAACCCTGGTTGAGATACTGAAAGAAACTTATGTAAATCTTACATAAGTATTAATGTTTTTACTACCACATCTATTTTGTTCGGACTTATTAGAATGTAGATTGTTTCCTCTCAATTCTTGTTCTGATTTGGGAATAGTCGAATGAAGTATAGAGCTTCCAGGGAATAGTACTAAAAAGTACATTATTATTTTCCTAGAATACTTAACTGACTTGGCACTTGTTACTGGGAAACTGTGAATCAGACAACATGAATATAAGCACAACGATTATAGATCAGGATTTATTTGGCCTCCACAATAAATCAAAGTGTTACATGAATGCATACATCTTTCTATGATTTATTTACGGTCAGATTAACAATTAGGTACAATAAAGAATATGAATATAAAAGGCAAAAACATGTCATCACCAGACATAACATCTTTGTTCACTAACATTTCACTGGCAGAAACCTTCTATTACATATGCCAACAACTAGAAAAGAAAATAGAGGTACCAATCACGATAAATACAATGAAGGAGCTTCTGTTGAAATACACTAAGAATATCTACTATATGTTTAACGACGAAATTTACAGACCAGTAGATGGAGCAGCAATAAGATCACCCGTAAGCCTCATTCCCGCTAAAAAAATTTTAAGCCAAACAGGAAAATGAACCGTTGGGTGATATCCTAGATAAGCTAGATTATTCTTATCGATACATAGGTGGCACACTAATCGTGTGTGACGAAAATATGGACAAACAAGAGGTTTTGAACAGTTCCGATCACGTTCACTCAGCTATTAAATTCATCAGCGAAGAAGGAAACGATAATAAAATAGCTTCCCTTGATGTTTTACTTTTTGCAAAAATAGACGGTTCCATAAAATTTTTTTTATTTAGGTAGAATACTTGGACGGGTCAGTATACCTACTCGCATAGTTTTAAACCTCTTCAATACAAAATAAATTTAGTTAAATGTTTCAGTCACAGAATCAAACTATTATGTTCTAAGGATTGCGTAGATAGCGAAATAGATAAACTAAAGAGCACACCATGACATATTGACTATCCAGATAATGTCAGAAAATTTCTATCAGAAGGTAAGAAAAAGAACAAACTAATACAATCAGCGAGAAAACCGTCTATCTGAAACTCGATTTAAAATAGAACCATAGCAGGTGACATTTCAACACGTCAACTCAAAAGATCTGTTGAAGACATTTCATGGCGCCAAGTTACATGTGGTCTTTTCAACCAAACCAGTACTTACGCAACAAATCGAGGATAGTTTACCGATGGTGGGCTCCTCCATGTGTGTATACCATTTCGACTGCCCCTATGGAGCTGGTTACCTAGTTTATACTCGGAGGGCTTTTTCCTTTCGTTCTCGCGAGCATGTAACAGCATGTTTGGGAAAAGGAGTCACTGCATCTTTTAACAACACTATTCTTTCTCACTTGGTAGACAGTGAAAATCATATAAAAATACATGAAGCTTTCTCTTTTTGTATCGAGTTCTAAACAATCCACATAGCTAAAGCCATCTGGATCAACTTCAGAAAACCTAACTTATGCAGAAGAGGTGTATCCAGCCTCTATGTTTATCTTGGTCCACGACTGAATCACCAGATATCTAAACTGGATATTATAAACCTCTTATTCCTTCCCCCCATTCCCTATGCCTTTCTATATTTCTTAACCTACACGTTTACCTTTCCTAATTCGCACAAATTCTTTTTTATCGCAATTACTTTGACAACACCTCTCTTATCACATATTATATTCACACGATGTTATTATTACCTCAATTAACAAGACGGGATTCTTCTACTATACATTTTGTTCACTCTATTTATTGTATTGCTATTATATTGATTATAACTTGACACTTTACTACGAATCATGCTAACCTTTATTAAATGACCCTACTAATTGATAAATAACACAATTTCTAAACCATTATGTCGTAACAGATGCGAAAATTCACCATTGTTGAATTTACTAGTGCATATCTTATTTTGGTCTTTGTAAAATATCACAGTAATTATGAACTTTTAACTGTAGAGCCTAACATGTTTTAATCAATAATTTATTTTTTGAACCCATACTTAAAGTATCACACAATTATGTGTCTATAACCAACCGACATAACTAATAAACTTGACTTTGTAATATTTACTCCTTCCCACAATATGATTACATTTTACAGACAATTGGGACGAAAAATCAGTGTGATGTGTTATTCACACTCTAGTAGATTACATCGTTTATTGCTCACAATATCATACATGTAATTTACTTTTTTTTCTAAAGAGATTTTCTATTTAAAATTTTTTTAGGTGGAATATGCATGCCGAGAATATGCTTGTCATGTTGTTGATTTTCTTGCTCGTCGTACTCGTTTAGCATTTTTGAATGTACGAGCTGCGGAAGAAGCTTTACCAAGAATTGTTGATTTAATGGGTGAACATTTAAAATGGAATAGTGAAAGAAAAAAGCAAGAAATGCGAGAGGCAGAGGTAAACTAGAATTTTGATAAAATATTTGTGTAATATATTTGCTCTATTCATTTTTTCCACCATATTACTAATATTGAAACTGCATACACATTTTGTTCATAGCAAACTATACTCGATCTGTTGAATCAACATTGTTACATTGAGTTTGAACTCGTGACTTACTTGTGTCTGTCACTCGTCATGGAGTATAGGCTGCCGACCAACAATCTTCAACCTACTCTGTCCTTGGCTCTCCTTTCCAGTTTTTGCCGGTTTGATATAGGGTACGTACGTTGAAGTCTCCAATGTGTAGTTTGGAGCGAGGTTTCAGTAGACCTGGGACAGTGTTTTGCGCACTAGAATAGTTGGCTATGGTGATACTTGAGGAGAAAGCCGAAAGAGGAAGTTTAATGTTGAAAGTGGAGGTAGGAGGAATAATAGGAACTGAAGAGAGAAATTGGTTATGAATATAGTGATCTTGAGGGTGGTTATGACTTTTCGGTTGCCCTTACCATGGAAGGGTTCTTTTAAAGGTACCTGTAAAGGAAATCGGATTAGAAGTGGTCTTAGTGACCTAAGAGCTTGACCGCAGTGCCCTAGGGACAACTGCTTGAGATCGGTCACACATTGCTTTTTTGTGAGTAATTTTTGTGTTAGCTCCGTACTTGTTGGGACCTTACCAACCAACGGAGACGGATATCCGTGAGATAAGGCGAGGTGTGCATTTTTTTACGGTCGACGTTTTCTAACCCTACCCTTCCTTGTGGGAAGGGTTGTCTGAAGGAAACACCTTACTGTCGTCACGCCTCTGTACAGTGCTCAGTACGACTTCGCCTTCGGACCTTGGGTTTGCTGCTTTTAGTCTTACCCTTCTTCAACCGACCTGTCTGGCATGGTAGGACCTTGAAGAACGATTGTTCCAGCCAGTATAGCCCGATCGGTCGATCACGATAGCCAAGCCCGACTACCACGTCATGATAGCAGCAACAGTCGGGTTTACGGTTATTAAGTACTATTTAGATCCAGTAAAATCATATAGATGTAGCTGTCTACAATAAATAAACTGTAAATTATCAACTATAATATAAAGTTGGATAATATCTTCAAAGCAATATACGATGTTATTTAACCTTTATTTCAGAATCAAATATACATTTAAATAAAAGTAAACAATATTGAACTATTACTTGGCTGTCTAGACTAAGTTTTACACGTATATTTTTGTCTTCGATGGATAATCATGATGATGATAATGACGATGAACAAAATGATAATATCAAAATATTTCTATTCTAATTACTATCAAATTTTTCATCTTTATGTCGGCGGATAAAGCGTTAGATGAAAACAAAAGAATTTATTATTATCTCATATATTTTCTCCTTACTACAGAAAAGATGTATGACGACTTCATGACTGTGTTGTTGGCTATAATTTTGATTGAATTATAACTTAAAGATATTACTTGTTACGGATTAGCTCCATTTGAAGAGTAATTAATACTGAAAGAAAATAAGATAGTTCTTTTGTCCTAGATTGATGCTTTGCACTAGTGTACACTCATCAAAGATCGAACTTATTAGCAGTTTGTCAATCAGTAATTAGAACGATGTCCAAATTGAAGGGTTTTCACAAACCTCCTATATCAATAATGATCATGTGCTGAGGGGTGGATACCTTCGAGAGAAATTTCGAAATTTCTAGTACATGCGTATGACCAGTGGAGTTCAAGCATAACACTAATGAGGTATGTAACATTGATGGAATGGAATGACACAAGTTAAAAATAGAAATCACTGTATCCTGAATTCATTGGTTTAAAACTAACATACAATCTACGAAATCAGAAGGGGTTTTGTGGAGATTTAGTATTTTCATAGTCGAAAGCCTGAGTCAATTGAAGGTAGACCACCATGGATCGTGGATGCGCACTGCTGAGGAGTCCCATAATAGGACGAAACAGCCGTCCAGTGCTTCCTGGTTTTCCCTGGTGGTCTAGCTTCAATTGACTCACGCTTTCAACTATGAGAATCTACGAAATCCCAATGTTTTCTATTCACTCCCTTCTGAGTTTTTCGGTTTGTACGTCTATGAAGTCTTAATTTAAATATAAAGCAGTTCAATATATCTTGGCCTCTAATAGTTTCGAAGCTGAAGTTAGTCCATCATGACAATTATTTGTAAACTAGATAATTTCTACAAACTTCTTACCTTAATTATATCTTGAAAACGTCATTTATGTTACGTTTTATTTATAACCGATAGTTGTGCAGAAAATGTTTTATGAATTTAACACATACTATGTCTCACTTTTGGTTTATGCAATGTTTATATGTATATATATATATTACGTCACACATCGTGAACAATTTCTTATCAGTATTTATTTCAGATGTATCTGGATTCTCATTGATTTTTCTAGCTGGTAACATGTTCTTAATGCACTTTTACACGATTGTTACATCTCTGTTTTTCTTTTTACAGAACTTCTTAAAATCTGAAATGGGTCTTGGTCTACGTGTTATGGAAGGTGTTCGTATGGATTTGACTATTGATGAAATTAGTCATCTTTTACAAAGTTTCCGTAAACTTGATCATGACACTAAAGGATATGTTTCATTGGATGATTTACGCAAATTTTGTACTGTAAGTTGTTATCAAACCAAGATATCTAAGTGATTTTTTTTCTGTATTCAATTTGCTAATTACCATCGACATTTTAGAAATACTCGTAAATTGTTTTGGTGTTTTCCATAACTTTTGTTACTGTGTACATACTTATTTCCTAAAACTTTAATGATTCATTTCAAGTTTAATATGTTAACTATTCAAATTTTCCTAAATACAATAAATAATCACTTACCATGCTTGTGAATTTAGACTATATCGAGACAATACTCACAGTATGCACATATGCCAATTAGAGACTGACCAGTTGCAGTCCTAAACATCAATGGGAAGATTCAAACAAACAATACTAAGTGAATTTAATCACTTATTATGATATAATATGTTGAACAACACATAATATGAGTTTTATCAGTCAGATCTTTTTTATATCCCTCGCTAGTCCAACAAAGATTTTTATTTGATCCGAAGTAGTCTATCTGATTATTTATTTGTCAGCAAATATAATAATAATAAAACTTCTTTTTAAGTGTTCCTCAAAAAATAAATAACAACTATTTATTGTGGTCACAGGATGGTTATTGTTATAACTTGCGACCGAGTGGATGTCTTGTTAACGTATGAACGTGATAAGACCACCAATCAGAGAGCAGCGAATTATCGATTGGAACAGTGACACACGAAAACCGTACGAGCAGTCTAGAGTATGTATCGGTCCTGCTTTCTGCCTAGTCCAGCCAGTTAAGTCCAGAACACCGATAACAGCCTCTGCGGTATGAATCATTATACTTCAAACATACTGAGTTTATATACCAAACAGACTGACCACATCGTACCGATAAAATAGAAAATAACATTTGTACAATATCTAGCCAAATGTGGCTGTGAATGTGGGAGACAGTAATTAATAGACTAGGGAAAACTCAAGAATGGTAAATCATATAATAATAGTTTATAGTTCAAAATAAAGCTCATGATAAGGGGAACATGAATATGAATACTTTAGTTATTTAGCAGTTATACGATAAAAATATATGCATAATATTGGTCCATCGTGACTTTTATGAATTCTTAATTTTCCACATCATGATTAGACAATCATTAAAAGCCGTAAAGCGTCAGACAACCGTTTCATCTTAGTACAATACTCAGCAGTATGCATTCATGGCCCTATGACCTTCGGACTTTGCAAAACCGCCTGATCTTGAAACCACTAGGTTGGCATCCAATAATTTAGATTTATAACTTCACTGGATCTTTAAAATCACATACCTCTACAGCATTCTATAAATAATTTTAGTTGGTTTTAAACGATTCATAGTTGTAAGTATTAATCTTCTATAAGTAACTGAATGTTACAGAATTCTTACGTCAAAGCATATCATAGTATAATTCCATTCAAAACTGATTATTTTGTTTCAAGTATTTTTTTAAAATGAATATTTAAGACAAAAATAGTACATTTATCTATGGTGTTTTATTGAATTTGGTAAACTCGTTTTGCCAAAAAATTACACACTAGATTAATATGCAATAAATATTTTGATAATTCTGTAGACGATGTACCTGATACTGATTCCTCTCCATCTTGTTTTAAGTACAATTTATTCAAGTAATTAATGTAAAGATAATCGATTGTATAAATGTTTCATGTAATAAGGTCTTGAGTGCTGTTAGAGGTATGAGGGCAGTTATCACTTCCCGGTTGCTCACACTGTGGAAGGGTTCTTCTAGAGGTACCTGAAAAGGAAATTGGATTAGAAGTGGTCTTAGTGACCTGAGAGCGTGACCGCAGCGCCCAAGGGACAACTGCTTGAGATCGGTCACACATTGCTTTTTTGTGAGTAATTTTTGTGTTAGCTCCGTACTTGTTGGGACCTTACCGCTGGTGTGCATTTTTAGGGTCGACCTTTTCTAACCCCACCCCTCCTTGTGGGAAGGTAGCATCGCTGTCATGCTGGTTGTTTGAAGGAAACAGCTTCCTGCCGTCATACCTCTGTACAGTGCTCAGTACGACTTCGCCTTCGGACCTTAGTTTTGCTACTTTTAGTCTTACCGCTCTTCAACCGACCTGTCTGGCATGGTAGGACCTTAAAGAACGATTGTTCCAGCCAGTATAGCTCGATTGGTTAATCACGATGGTCAAGCCCGACCACCACGTCATGGTAGCAGCAACGGTCGGGATGTAATAAGCAGACTCCATAAAGTCACTGTTTTAGCATTTTAAAGAAAACTCAATTTTAGAAATAATACCATACCATAATAATTGTTTAAAATTATACAACACACATATTTCACTGTAAACTATTCACTTTCACGAATATACTAACTATGAATACAATTGTACAGCTTAAGTAAATGAAATCTTCGCCAAAACAACTTTCTTCACTGAATTGTTTTTATGCTTCTTAAATTCTAGATATTTACTAAACAAGTTTACATTTCTTATCCGTAGTTTTGAATGATTTCAAACACCTCAGCTTTCAAGCGTTTTTTTATAGCTTGCCTAGGTAGTTTTTTTTCTAAATATGGTGTTTTAAACGGTTTGTTCATTGAGTTCAGCATACATTTGATAAACTGAACAAATTAAATTATCTGAATACAATTTTAATCATATATTAACATCAGCTGGTGAAGTGTTGATAATATGAGAGATCAACGATCAACTATTTGGGACTTTGTGTGATATGGCTCGGAATCGTTTAGAATGGCTAAGATTCATTCACACATCGTATTCCACTAAATCTTAGGCTTTGAAATTACTTTATATTTTTTATTCCGCGAATTCATTATTAATGAATAACAATGACTTTATTGAAAATTATATGTTTAGTACAGTATTTAATTCTCATCATATTATCTACGTCTAATGTTTTCTACTACCGTTAATACTATTACCACTTCTACTACTGTGACATATATCTTGATAATTTTATCTCACTATGCTGATATGGTATGGTGACTTGGATCGATACAGATAAGTACCAGCTTCTATTTTGTTTATAACTAACTTATCAAATGGTTATCCAGCTGATATTATCAGTTCTCGGTAAAATCTTCGTAACTAAGCTAACTTTCTTCAAGCTACATGTCTGAATAATAGTAATAATAAGTACAATATTCTTATTGTATTTTATGAATGTTTTTACAAATAATATTTATTAACCTTTTTAGGAATCTGGTGAATATGTTAGTGAAGAAGTACTACAGTCTACTTTGAATACAATGGATATTAATAAGAATGGACAAGTCGACATGTCAGAATTTTTACAAGTATGTTAAAAAATAGGAAAACTTTCTGTGATGTTTTGTTTATTTCATTGGTCCTCAGTTTCTTTTATTTTTTCATCATTTTCTATCTACATGTTTCAGTTAGTTCTTATATAGGAATTTTATTTTATTTTTAACATTCAATTAGACTTTTCAAGTTGAAAAATATTATTGATCATGTTGTTTGTAATAACAAGTCAACATTCTTTGTCCTTAAATTTATAAACAATGAAGTGATCACTTGGTTGTTAGGTTGTTCAAATTTTAACTGGTGGATTTCAGATTCAAAAGTCAATCCACTTGCTATGGTTTGGATAACTGGCTGGTATCATTAACCTTTACACAAATAATGTGCTTCATTCAATTCAATTGGTATTATTTACTTGTATCTTCCCATTTTTGTTAACGACTGCAATGGATCAGTCCTAACACAATACTTGATCTACCATAACTAAATAAATCTACGATTAACACACAATCATACTTTGAAAATTATAACTTCACGCAAGCGAGAATGGATGAGACTAGATTTTCTGCCTGTAGAATAAGAACAAGAAGTATGTAAGCATCTCAGTTTATATAGTATTTTAGGAGATAAAGTAACTTATAGGACTACTGTGTTTCAAAGTTTAAGATCATGTCGTAGTACAAAGGCCCCCATTAATGTTGCTGAAGAAACCCTGACAAATCATAATAATATTTGTTTTATTCAGTCTTAACACAAATATTTATAGATCGTTTAAAAGCCTGAGGCACGCGTTTTCTTTGTAAGGATTAATATTTTCCCGTTTTTGATGTTAAGGGATTCAGTTGACCAGTCTCTATACTCGTTACACAAGACAGTGGCTATTTGAACTTCGTAGGTCAACGCATAACGCTTTAGTGTTTGAAGTTAAATTACTAGGTTCGATGAGATACCATGTGAAAATTAACACTAGAATGAATATACACCCAGAGGACCAGTCCCAAATAGGATGAAATAGACCATCCAGGTTTCACTGCTAGTCACTATCCAACTTTAATCAAGATTTATGAATAAACGAAAATATCGAGGCAATCCTCTCAAGATGCATTCCTACCAACAGAGGCTAATCAATTGCACATCTTAAAATCAACAACAGGAAAGTACAAACCCTTTGGGAGAAATCCGTGGAGTTTAATTACTAGAATAATTGCTCAATATACTGTCGTTGTTAATTTTGTTTTTATTGGATAATTATACTGTTTGTTGTAAAAGATATTAATTCTTTGTCAAGTTGTTTTGTGTCGTCATAGCAGTTCATAATGCTTTCAGCTGAAATACCTGGTTAGCAGGTTTTTTTTAGCAAGGATGTTTTCTACAGTATGGTTCCTATTACAAGTTACTCAATAAATGACAATCACTACAGGAATACATTTAAATCTAAATGGAATAGCGTTTCGTTTATTACTTTGTGAACAGGTTTTCTCATTATCTTTGTTTTGTAATTTTGCATATGCAAATTAATGTTTTTATTCTCGTACAAACTTTTTTTGAAAAAGAATTATAAATTTTAATTATGAATAATGTTACAATACTGACTTTTTAGGCAAGTTAAATCTATTTACCTCAATGCCCTGTGTTAATTGTAACTGTCATAGAGATGTTGGTTTGATGAGTTTACAACTTGTTTTTTTTTTCTACGTTGGTATTATTTTCTTTTCATCGATAAATTCTTTCAAGCTGTAAACTGTTAGTGAGGTCAATCAACTTTTCGTTACTGAACTGCACATTCTACTTATAACTCAACTTTAAGGGAAACTATTACCAACCTATTCATTGATCCAAGTGACTTTCTAGAATTCAAGTTAAAACAGGAATCACTGTATTAAACTTGTTAATGTCCTTTCAAACGGTGCACAATATATTTAGAAGATAACACATTTTTTCAACCTAATTTTCTGTCTACCCAATCAATTCACTAAACACTGAACCGTAAATTAGGAACGTGAGTACAGTTATATAAGTAGGAAAAGTGAAAAAAAACCCATTTCAACTGATGATGAAGTGACCAAATTTATCTACCTAATTACAATTTAATAATAATAAATGACGTTCACCACCGATCAATCATTGCCTGTAGGTGTAGTATGTCCTTTATGCCTTCCAAGTCAAGAGTACCTTTACCTGTAGACAAGCTTTTCGACTTTGTGTATGCGGATGATATTGTCTTACTGTGCGACGATATTCAAGCCATGTAGTCCGCACTTAATCAGTTGACAGTCAGTATCCATAGGTATGGGATTTGTTTTGCACCTTCTGAGTGCAAACTACTCATAGAAGACTGGTAGAAGCCTGTCTTTTCACTCACTGTTGTTAGTGAGCAGATAGAATTAGTGGAGAAGTTGGTATTCCTGTGTAGCTGTGTAAGTGCTGGTAGTGGCATGATTAGTGAGACCGATTCACATATAGTGAAAGCTCGTTTGTCTTATTCCGATATGTGCCATCTTTGGTGCTTTTGCGTTGTTATCCTGAGTATAAAAGGCTGTATCTATGATGCGTCGATTAGAGCAGCCGTGCTGTGTGCTTTCGAATCCTGGACTGACTGAATTGAGGATGTTAAGTGACTTCCAGGTTTTCGATGGTGGTCTAGCTTCAATTGACTCATGATTTCAACTGTGAAAATACTAAATTGTCCACAAAACCCCCCTCTGATGCATAAAATATATTCAAGTCAACTTGTTGTGAATGAATCTTTACTCTTTCGCCGTTATTGAAATAGAATGATGAACTAGAAGTGTAGTAGAAAAACAATTCTTATACATTCGTATTTAGTTATTAAGAAAATTTTCATTCTGGTCGAATTACATACAAACTTTAAACTTTTTTTAGATTTAATTAGCTTTATATAAACATTTCCATTATTTATATATCTTAGTTATAAACTATTTGTTCAATTCATATTTCACTATTAATCATTTATGTATAATGAAAACAACCTAGGTACTTCGTAGCCAACTCATCTATCAATTGAATTCACGTAATCTTGATAAACAAGTTTAACAATCACATACGTAAGAACATTACAAAGCAGATCCACAATATTTGACTTTTGTTTGAAAATCCACCATTTTGATCAAAGTTTGTTTTGTGCGTGGATTTAAATTAACAAAAAATCATTATAATGCTTAACACTTTGCTTCTGTTTCAACTGCCTTTTGTGTTGTTGTTGTTCAGTTTGTTGTCGAATTATCACAGATCATTGTTGCTGCCTCTTCTGATGAAAATTCACTGTGTATTTATCATTATTTTGCTACTATTTGTGCGTAATATGTGCCTGTGTATGTTTGTGATTGACAATATCTTGACTTCACAGGTTAAGTTTAATTTCCATAGTATAAATTTGTCAATTGAACACCATTTTAGCTAGTTGACTTCATTCCCGGTTGTATAACTGAAAGTGAGATTGCCGTTAATCTATGAGTTGATGTTGTATTTCCACGTTTTCTGACTAACTAATTTGAAGTTGTAACAGTAATGAAAAGTTGAGTAATTTTAGAATATTAATTTAGTGGTCTTTGTTATTAGTAGATTTTCCTTAACCTTAGATCGATAAATTTTAAATTCATATATACAAAGCTTAAAGTTTATATTGGATACTAGACTGTTTTGATTATGCTCAGTCCAAATGTTTATCAATATAAACTAACGTATATGTTAGACCGATCTTTACGAACTGTATGATGAATTCTGAAATGATAAAAATAAGAACATAGGTAATATTTACTTTTCAAATGCTAAAATATTCAGCACACACCGTAGATTTCAATTCTCACGAGCTAGAGTATGAGATTGTCTTTTTTTCAAATCTTTTGTTCATAAGGCTAGTATGTATACTTTATAATTTGAATTATTAGCATCGAACCGGTTGTTCTCGAGAACAATAGCTGATGTATTAGAGCAATTAGGTCACAGATTTTAATCCTACTCCACCTATTTTAATCCGAGCATGCGAGTAATACCGGTAACCCTAACACACAAACTGTAGCTCTAAACCCGTTACATCAATCTTTGCTCGGCACATGGATGATATTTTCAATATCATTATCAGAGATATAATTGGTAGGTAAACGTTGATCAGTCATTATCAAAATTAATTCTCACTTTTAAATATTCATCTTGTTAAGACTACGTGAGTAGAAGCATATGACTTTATTCAAGTTTAGTCTCGACTAAGCTTTTTAATTCCATTGAGAGTAACAGGCGTAAGCTTTTTAAATAAACAATTTTACATTGTGCGTAAATTTCTGTCAAATGTTTTGATGTGCTACCTGTTCTATTTATCAGCTGGTTGTCATTCGATCTTTTTTTGCATTGCTTTTATCCAATATCATATATTGATTATTTTAGTAAAATCGCTTTCTCCCTTTGATTATCAAACCCTTTTAACTCACGTAAAGAGTTGATATCGTCTTCGTTAAAAATTTGGAGATTTTTCAAGAACCATTATGAAAATACTTGCTCATATTTCTTAAGCTTGTATCACATTTTTTGTAAAATTTCACTTTCGTTTTTTATTTAAGATAATAATTCTGTTTTTTCCTGAATAACTTTTGTTCACTTTCCTTTCAAATTACATTCTATGAACAAGATGTTCTGTATACCCATTGCTAACAGTAATCATATTTATTATTTCAATTGGTAAGTACTTACCTCGAGTTATACTGTTGAAGAATCATGGTAGATGAATTTGTCTAATGAATAGTATGTAGTACAAAAATACCTCATATAATGTCAGCAACCAGTCGTACATTGTGTCAGTTTGAAAATACCAAAATTATAACTTACTGAAATGAAGTGCCTGTATTCACACTAACAATGTAGAAAGAAATTGAATGGAAATTCTTTTTTTTCTAATTCTCCTATTATCGTCATTATCTTTGCCTAATTACAGACTTGCTTTAATATGCATTCATTACAAATTATGTAAACTTTAATTAATAACTACCATATACATATAAATATAAGGTAATAATAATAATCTTATCAAATTATTAACAATATTTTTCCTATTCTTCTTTTCTAGTTTATGAGTGCAATAAAATCTGGCGTTGTTGTCAACTCACCTTTAAAGAAAGTATTAAGTCGTACTCGAATTCCTGTTTATAGAAGTGGTGGTGGTGTTTAAAAGAAAAACTATTATTCTATTTAGAAACTTTCGCAATGATAATAGCAATAATAAGGATAAGTGTCCCTTATCTTTACCTTTTTTTAAAAGTTAACTTATTTCGCTCTGAGTTTTGTTCACTCTTAGTGTTATGTGTCTACATGTGGCTGCCGATTGTGCTTCTTTGAAGATGTTGATGAATCGACTACAAGAATAGTGCTATTATCATTAGTGTTATTCATCAGTTTAATAATATCACAGATTTGTAGTTAGATTGTCTTTTTTTTTCATTTTTTTTATTACTCTTATCTAGATAAGTTGAAATTGCTGTAAGATGTGTGCATGTATGAGTGACTTACTAATTTTAGTAATTGTGCATTTTTAAAGTTATAGATAAGAAAAACGTACTTGTTTTTTGGCTTTATTTTAGTTAAATTGTCATTATTAAATAGAATACAAAAGTATTCTTCATTCAACACTTGGAAAACTGTTTTCTATCTCATAATTGTATTTTTCATCGTTATTATCATTAACTTTAGCTATATATCACTTCCAAAACAGAATCATTTGTCCATCTACTACTGTCTATCACAGCAACTATTAGAAATTTTCACTTTTTAATACTTTTCCTTGTTAAGAAATATGTTCAATGTGTATCGATTTAGTTCACGAGTTTACTTTCTTCTGGTTAATTTCTGATTATATATTGCATTCTTTTTGTCAACCATGTTCAGGATTGTTTAAAAAATATTGTTTGAGTATCCATGCCTTGTGATAAAGTCAATACATTTATACAACTCTATAAATGTATACGTGTTTTATTATACAGACAATAGAACTTAAATATATTTCATATTCAAGACATAAGTTATCAAAGATCCGAAATCTCGTACATATCTGACGTTTGCTGAACTTCTAGCCTCAGATTTCTGAGAACGACTTCTGAATTTGAGATATTCATTGAGGTTACTTAACAATTAGCAGGATGTGTACTCATTGAGAATTTCTGTCAGTTAAGACTTTACTGATAATACGAGAGCAGATTGAAAGCATAATATATTCCGTCCAGAGACTTGTGTAGATCTTTACCCATTCGTTGGACTCAACAGTTCATATGTAAAAGGTTTTCCGTTTGTTGATAACAATATCCAATTAAAATAAAGGAAATAGAAACTTCGCTAACATTCAGTTGGGAGGAAGTTTTTAATAATTTCTGTCCATCTCAGGCAATATTTACAAGACAATATAGATTTATCAAATTGACTGCTAATCTTGAACAGAAGAATATTCTGGGATAGTGGACATTTTATCTGCTCTCTTGTTGAAATAAACTTTTCAGTAACGACAGTAGTACGTTATAGAACTGAATCTTCATAGGTAGGAAAAATGTAAGCTGGAAATGTGTTGTTAAAGCGAAAATATTAGGTGGATAAAAATGCGTACTGGGTTACCTAAATACAAATCAATATAATACTGGCTTTGAAATGAAGCCTATTCTCGAAACACTATAAGTTCAACAGCAGTCATATACAGCTGAAATTTTCGATACGTTGAGCTTGATTAGTACTTTTAAGAGGCGACTTGCGTAAGTGCTTTCGGAATCCATTTTCTGTTCTATTCCATAAAGCTTTTGAATGCTAACTCCAGTTACTGTTTCTGGGAGTAGCTTTTTTAATAAGAGCACAATGTGGCTTGGATTGTGTTGAAATTTAGTCTTTGGTTCCTTTTATAGAGGGATCACTTAGCCTACGAAAAATGACTGACCTTTCTGCAAGACCTGTTTTGACAAGCCTTGTTTTAGTCCTAAAGTCTTCACCCCAAAAAACCTGATCTCTGGGGTGTGTTTTTAAAGCTCTGAAAATGACTAACACTGGACACAAATTACTGTCACTGTAGCTGAAAGTTGAACTTAAATGGCTGTTACATCTGGCATACAATGTGACAACTTCAAAGGTTGGTTCCACGAAGCATGCATAGATCTAACAGACTCAGCAAGTTTGATCGTAGGTGGGTATGTGTTACCTGCAACACTGATACTGTAGTTTTGCTGAGTACCATCATTACCCTACTAACAGGTCTGAGGAACAAGTCTAAAAACTTGGTAAATGACAGTATTACGACGGGTAGTAAAACAGGAACGCACAGTGCAAACAAGAAAACGGATATCGACAGGTCGACTATCGACGGTGCAGGTAAAGGCACAAGTGATGACATGCTGAAACTCAGCACCATCTTAACGTCGACAGTGATCGACTCCCTAAGTAAAATTGGGTCTCCCACGGAAAAGTCCTTGAATGCAACGGTGGTTCCCAGAAAACCTGTAGGTGGTTGGACCCACGTTGACAGGAGTAAAAAGGACTAGGCGTTACCGCATGAACATCCCAAGTATTGTGCGGAAATCAATTGGTGGCTTGGTTGCACAGTCTACTCCCAAGGCTGTCCGCCCGGCCTAGAAATCGAAAACGCGCTTCGACCTGCAAACAACAAGGTGCCTAAACTGAACGCACCGGAAAACCTGGGAAATCAATAACGGTTCATGATGACTCTGTCATAATTATGAACCTTAATGACAACTCTGACCTTCTCTTCAAGTTGCAGGACAAAAATGATAGGATGTTCTGGGGAGAATTAAACAAGAAGCTTCAACTCCCTAGAATAGAGCCTTTGACGGTCACACGGCCAACTCGAGGAAAGGACTCTAAGCATCAAAATCATCTGAGGCTACTTCGTGTAACACGCACTAATGCTACTGATTTGGAGGATGTCCTGCTACTAGTCACTTACTGAAATTCGATGAGAACTTAAAAATACTGCCTGACATACCGTATTCTGAGTGAATTCTCATGCGAAACATTCCTAAGTATACTCGCGAGAAGATTTTCCGCGACGGAAATATCATCGTGCAAGGTGTACCGGAAATCAAGAACCCTGGTTAAACAAACTCTGATATTAGGGAGTGGAAATTCATCAAGCAATCCTTGAAGCTCAAAAACATACTGACAACATGTGACGAGACTAGCCAAGAAGGGTGGAGATTCTAGATCCTGACTAATGAATATAACCCTCCTATCCTTCCATATGGCGGCTGCAACTCTAAAAGTATTTCGTGCCAGCGGACGTCAGTCGCCAACTGGAATCCACATGCATCCAGATAAGCGATGTGACGCCAGGATCAAGCACAAAGGCAAGTTGGAGCTGACTATTCCACTTGTGGACTGTCTCTATCATAGAATAACGTATAAAGGATAGGAACTACATACTCGATAAACCTTACATAGGTTGGTAACCTGTCCATTGTCACGTAAGGCTCGTACAGACAAATAGGGAGAAGCTCATGTGTTTCGAATTGAATGCTTAAACTGCTTATACATGAACGCCGCGAGTTTGCCAAATAAAATGGATAAGCTACGTGAACTTAACAACGCTAATAATGCTCATCTGATAGGAATATCCGGAACTGGGATATTTTCTCAGTTTACGGACGAGTAGCTATCATTACATGGGATATCTCTGTTTCTCAGAGACAGAAAGACAGATATTGGTGGTGAAGTAGTCCAAATGGAGAATTCCTAGTCGATGACATCTCAATTCTGGCTCTCCTGAGGAAAAGTGATCACGCCGTTGTAGCCTTCAGTTTTGTCATCAAAACTGAGATAAGATATCCCGCCAACAATAGGCGCTGGAATTTCAAACGATTGAATTTGTCAGATATACAGGAGTATCTTCAACAGATGGACTGGGATGTTCACCCTCAACTTGACGTGGATGCCCATTGGGATTTTTTTACTGCACACGCTCTCATGTATTACTAAGCATTCAGTTCCTCAAACGGTCCTCAAAAGCTACAAGCATCCTACAATAATCAAGAACCGCATTCTTCGTTTGCTAAGCCGCAAAAGTCACTGTCGGGCAGAATACAAACGAACTGATAACAACGGCGCATGCAGGCATTACAAACATATAAGGAACATATGCACAAAGGCAATAAAAGGAGAGATGCTTTAGTACCAAACCAAGCTTACCGATAAGTTTTTCTCCAATTCGAAAAGCTTATTCCGTTATGCAGCTTCTCTTCGACAAGCCAAAACTGGAGTTTCACAACTGCTAGGTCCTAATGGTTCGACCGATAACGACGAGGATGCTGCTAACCTTTTGGCTGAACAATATTCTCGGACATTTCAACCGACCGACATCAGCTATACTGATGAAAGCTTCATCTGCAACTGCAAAGGACTTTCCGAAGTGGACCTGAGCGCTGGCTTGACGTTCGGAAAACCGCAACACCTAAGAAAAGACTCTTCTCCTGGTGCGGATTTGGTCCATTCTGCTATACTGAAGGAAGCAGCCTCAATCCTGGCAACACCGCCTAGAGTGATGTTCTCACACTCTGTAAGTCGAGCCAAACTACCGTAAAATTGGGAGCTGGCTCACATCAAACCAATTTTCAAAGGAGGTCGACGCAGAGAACCTTCAAAATACCGACCGGTGGCTCCTCTTTCTATACATTCCGAAGTTATGGACTCCCTGATATGCGGTGGTATACACGACTACTTATCATCCTTAAACTTCTCGCCCCAACAGCATGGTTCTAGGAAGGCTCACTCTTGTATAACCAACCTGCTGACTGCGGTGGACAGATGGACATGCATCCTTGATAGGAAGGGGAAGGTTCGTCATTCACCTTGACTTCTCGAAAGGTTTTGATAGGGTCAATCATATACGTCTTATCAATAAGCTCAAATGATTGGGTATCAAACCACCTCTAACCGACTGGCTCACTCCATATCTAAAAAATCTACATTTTAAGGTCAGGGTTAATTTTACTTTCACTCAGGCTATGGAATGTCCAAGTAGGGTCCCCCAGGGCTCATTACTAGGACCTCTTCTCTCCTTGATCTATATAAACGATCTTCCAGAACAGGTATCGCCAGACTTATTACTTTTTGCTGACGACGTGAAACTTCGGATAGAGGTAGGCAACCAAGAGGATATACTGGCACTTCAAGAGGATCTGACTCGACTTAAAAGTTGGGCAGATGACAACAGACTTACCTCTAACACTTCAAAGTGTAAAGTAATTCGTCTGTGACATGTTGCAGACTACAATTACAACTTAAGAAACTCCTCTCTTGAAGTATCTCAAGTTGAAAAAGGTTTAGGAGCGTTGGTGCCCTACGACTTGAAATCGTACGTTAACTGTGACAAAAACGCATTTCAAGCAAACCTTGCACTGGTGATATTGAAGCGCATTTTTGGCCAGTTTGACGGTTGAACTTTCCAGATATTCTTCAACAGTTTCATTCGTCTCCATTTAGAGTACGGAAACATAGAATTTCCTCCCTCCCTACAAAAGTATAAGGACACTCTGAAGAGTATCCAACGTCGAGCCACGAAATCAGTTCGGAGACTCAAATTAAAACCTTATGAAGAGCGCCTCCAATCACTTAAAGTTTACCCATTGGAGTATAGGCGTCTTAGAGGTGATCTTCTAATGGCTTACAGTATCCTTAACACTTCTGCACATCCCCTTAATACACTCACTTAAGCTTAGTACCTATACAAACCTAAGGGGTAACACAAAGAAACTGGAGACCTAACATAGCAGAACAAACTGTAGACACAACTTCTACTCCGTAAGAGTTGTCAAATGCTGGAATTTTCTGCGGACTGAGCTATTCTATGCGACTTCCCAGGAGTCCTTCAAAAGGAAACTTGACCTACTTTTAAAGACTAAGTATAACATCTTATAATGATTTACCGATTTCTTTTTTTCCTCTATGATAGTTATTATACCCAGATCCCTTAATGAAGGTATTAGTGATCCACTGCTACTAGACAGGGGTATCCGTTTAGCGAAAGCTTGTTCTATTCCGTCCACAACCATTTGAACCATTTGAATTCAGACTTTACACCTCGAGACACCAGCATTTTGAAAAATCGCGCCACACGTATCATCTGTGCAGGTGAACGATTTCACGGAGAAACTGGATCTAAAATGAATGAATGAACCTGAAGCAGTCACAATTATAACCAATCGACCATTATCATTACTGTGAGCTACGTCACAATGATCCATTGATTCGGTTGCACGCTAAGTATAAACTGGCGGCTTTTCTTACGTCTGCGCTACGACGAACTACACAAATATATTGATTTTAAAGTTACGAGCTGTTCGTTTCTCCACAGCGCAATATTCACTTGCTTGGCAACCTTAAAGAACAAAGTTTATGGTGTGTTGCTCACAAAGACCAATTTACTATCTGCGAAAGCAAACTCCTAGGAGAGTTCGGCGCCGACGCTATATTAGAAATTTTGATGCAGATGGAACAGAAATGGCTTCCCTTTTGTGTTTAGGATTAATAATTTTATTCGCGTTACTGTCCACAGACTCATTTGTTGAGGAGATTTCTAAAGATTTGTCAGGTTAGTTGTATCCTCCACCCCTTGTCTCTTGTGAACTCAATTTTTTCATGCAATTTCCATCATGATGCACATACTGTTTAACCCTGCTTTGTGTGCATTTGGTCTCGTGTTTCCTATAACTGAGTTCTTGCGTTATCTCTATAAATGTAGTAACGGTGCTGTTGTGTTTCCTGTAACAAGAGAATAATTTGTCCGATGTACTTTTTACACCTTATACTTATGATAGGTTTTTTGTTTAGACGGTCCCTCCCACTATTAATCTCCATATCAGATATTTTGCTGATAGTTATATGTTGGCACCAGACACTATGAAAACAGCTAAAGGAAAGGCATTGACCGGCATCAAGGCCTTCCAGTTTATGTCCCATGTCTCACATATTCAACTCATTTTGTCGTACACGGCTCGTCACTTTTATCATGTTCGAAATTATTTGTACAACAGCCTTTAAAGAAGAGTCGTCAATTAATTAGTTCCACCTTTGTTTATGGTGCAGAGCTGAACTGGAAGTTTGAGGGCAACTGTGTAGTATTTCATAGTTCCAACAGGACTTAGCGTATGACTATTTGTTTCTGTATCCTAGGATCCCAATGTGAACTTTATTGCATAAAATTTAGACACCGCAAAACGACGTCACTGACCTCTGTAACACTTTAACTCGTTATCTCGATATTCATCGTAATCGTAGGTCTCCACGTTTAAGGATAGCCTTTTTCAAAGATACGTAAGGCAAACATACTAGTTGTGACGTATCGGTTAAAATCGCACAGTAGTCCTTTAACTACCGCGAATCGTGCAAGTGGATCTGCCACGCCGTGCTCGTTGAAGTCAGCTTCTGTGTACCAGAACTAGGCTTCTATATTATCGGGCCAGAATGGCGTTAGCTGGATGGCGGAAGGTGAAAAAGGTTTGCTGTTGGGTAAATTAGGTGTCTGTTCCATTATGATGAAGATATAATATACCAATAGGCGAGAAAAAATATCCAAAAATATGAAAATATCACAATATGTAAAAGTAAAAGTTAAAAAATGATACAGTGTACTGATAAGGATAAGACACAATTTACGTTGGTCTCACCACTAAAGATGCCATGTCTTCAGAATTTAACGACACCTTTACACGTGATACCTTTATAATCAAAGTATGCCAACCCAGTCGAGTCAGAACTCAGAAATCGAAGAGGTTCGAAGATATATTTGAAAAGCAGTCGATATATGGTGAATCGTTTAGTATAGGCTGGTTAACGGTTGTAAGGGGTGTGTAGCACGGCGTACCCACTCGTGATCTGATGCGGATGCGTGACCGAGCAGCCTCATCTAGGTGTGTCCGCCAAAACTAATCAGGTCAGCATCGAATGTCGAAGACTTACAGAACTATTTATTTTGGGGATTTTTCGGTCGTCTGCTGTCTCAACAGGAAGCTAGATACCGGTGGTCCAGTGGACAATGATTTTATTTCCGTCTTTTTATTTTGCTGAACTTTGTGGCTAGCGGGTTTGAGCTAAATTTCTGCTTTTGGACTGGGATGTGGACGCTCAAAAGAATTTGATCTCGGTGTATTTTTCCGCACTCGGTATATTTGGTTTTTTATTTTGCAGATACACTCGTCGTACGAAATTCTTGTCCATCAACTTCGGAAAAGCATTTATCATTAGAAATCATTATTTCTCCTACGATATCCCATCTTTCATGTATTTACAATTTCTTGACGCCTATGCATGATGTTTTGAATACTACTGACAGTATCCTCAATCTAAATTCAAATATCGATCTTCATTTTTCTTATGAGCTACTCCCGTATAACAGTTCCACAAATTTTTCAATAACAGATTACACGAACCTAAACTTCTTACCTGATCTTTCTGTTTGGAACGACAGATCCATCCTTATTTTCGCAACACATCGCCTCTATTTCTCGTCTAAACCCACCTGTCCTGAAGTATATGTATGTGCGATTCCTAATAATGGACACAATAGTACTACCTGTCACACTGACTTAGGTGAAGTAAGTTAAACGAACCATTATCCTATTGTTTATCGCTTTCATATGATTCCTTTGCCGAGTACATGTTTGTTTATCCAACTTTAATTCGCTTTTTGTACGTTAGTGGTACCATCCGTTTCCTTAAACTGCGGTAAGTGGAGCGAGGTTTGTACTTCATTCTTGTTAAAGGAGGAGTGCCTTAACTACTAACCCACCATTCCACATGTCCATTATTTCATAACAAGGTTTAAAAATTGTCTACTTGTCAAAATAAATACATTCCTTTTTTCGGAATTACTTTTGATGTTTGGTTAGCCTTCGCAAAATTTATGAGGTACATCTTTCAATGACCTCGGAAGTACATAAGTCAGCTACAACGTAGGACCAGGCACATTTCTGCATCGGTCCATATGGCCATACCTCGTTAGCACAACAAGATGAACACCGGATTCATAGAAGTAGTTAATTTAGTGGTGGTAGTATATAAAAGATAGGTTGTATATAAGGATATAGTGTAGGAAGGAAAAAAGTTATGAAGCAATTTTAATCTCAAGGTTTAAGGGAAGAGTGTATACACCTACGCCATTGTGATCGATTCTGAGCCATGTCACCTAGAGTCTCCAACCATTGGTTACGATAGTCACGCGGACCCCAACCAAGTAGTCTGCATCTGCCAACATGGCTCAGACTAGAAGTTAGTGACTTCAAGCACTGATGCCACGTTTTGGTTTGGTCGCTCCTAACTCCCTTCCAACCATTGCCAATACTAGTGAGCATAGCGCGTCGTGGTAATCGGTGTTCAGGCATACGTAACACGTCTAACCATCTCAGTCGATGAAGATTCATGACCTCATCAACTTATCTGAGACCCGTATTCAAAAATCTAGTGATGTACTACAAATTCGCTCTCCATCCGTCGCTTCAAAAGGCTTGTTTTACGTGCGTTTACTCGGGGACCTTGTGGCATCTTCATCTAGTTTTGCTGGCGTTGGTGTCACACTAAGCGCTAGAGCTGAGGCAGCACTAATCGACTGGACCCCCACTAACAGTCGATTATGTGCTGTTAGATTAGAAAGCTCCATCAAAGTGAGAAGAAATCGGCGTGAGAAACAATGTTTATTCATCATCTCCGCCCATGCTCCGACAAATTGCAGCCCGGATGCAATCAAGGATGAATTTTACTACTAGTTAACTGTTCTACAGGTGTGTTCGACAGATATTGTCGTACTATCCGGAGACTTGAATGCACAGGTCGGGCGTCTAAGCACAGAAGACAGTCGTTTAGGTGGCCGATGGGGACTTTTTGGTCAGAGGACAGATAACGGGGACCGTTTGCTGCAAGTGTGCACAGACTACAACCTGTTTCTGGCTAGCACTAACTTCCGGCACATTCATCACTGGTGTGCCACCTGGCATCCTCCCTCTGTATCTCAAGCCTGGACTCAGATTAATCACATCGCGATCAGCTACCTCTGGCGTGGTTGTGTACAAGACTGCCGCTCCTTTTGGAGTACCTATCTGGGCTTTGATCATGTCCTGGTCTGCGTCAACCTTACCTTACTTTCCAGAGGCCAACGATTTGATCGTCATTAACGGATTGTTGTCGGTGAATTGGTTGCAACTTCTGTTACAAGTAAGTATCAAACCGAGCTAGCTTCTAGGCTAGCTACCATCCCACCGAAAAGTATAGATAAGCATTGGTTGCAACTGCATGATGCCATGAAAGTGGTGAGTAAAGCTGCATGCGGCTTTGCGAAACGTCCCGCTCATAAGCACTGGGTTTCTTCTGGCTACTTACAACTCATCGAAGCCCGTCGGTCTTCTCCGGGTGACCGTGAGTTCGACCATAAATGAAGGCTTTTACGAAATGAAATGGGGCAAAGCTTGCGTAAGGACCGGGAAGCCTGGTGGTCGGAGCGTGCTAATGAGATGGAAGCAGCAGCTGCATCTGGTAACTGCCGGAAGCTCTTCCAACTCATCCGAGCCACTGGCAGCAAGAAGTCTGGTGTGAGTGAAACAATCTACGAGAATGACGGGATGCCAATCACTAACACCTCTCGACGTCTTGGACGATGGGCGGAATTTTTCGAAGGGCAGTTCAACTGGCCTGCTGCCCCGGCAACATCAACCAGTTTGTCCTGCCCCCCATGGCCAGTGACGACTGATCCACTAAACGAGGCGGAAGTCCGCAAGGAACTCCAACTCTTGAAGCGCTACAAATCGCCGGGCCCAGATGACTTACCTCCAGCTCTTTTTAAAGATGGTGGTGACTTTCTGGCTAAGGAACTGACGGTGTTGTTTGCAAAGGTTTGGGAGCAAGAAAGTGTTCCAACATCATGGAATGAGTCAATAGTCGTCCCTATCTTTAAAAAGGGTTCACGTTGTTCCTGTAACAACTATCGGGGGATAAGTCTACTTCCGATTGCGTCCAAACTATTGGCTTCTGTCATTCTTCGTAGGTTGTTTAAAACCCGAGAACGATTGACTCGCGATGAGCAGGCTGGTTTTCGTCCTGGTCGAGGATGCATTGATCACATCTTCACCCTCCGCCAAGTGTTAGAACACCGTCATACTTATCTCAGGCCAACAATCGTAGTGTTTCTTGATATCAGGGCTGCCTTCGATTCGTTAGACAGGACTGTTGTCTGGGATTGTCTATTGAAGAAGGATGTGCCTGAGAAGTTCATTAACATCTTAAAGGCCCTGTATACGAACACCTCAGGCAGAGTGAGGGTATACAACTACCTTTCTCCCTTGTTCCATTCGAGCAGTGGGGTTAGGCAGGGTTGCCCGATCTCACCATTCCTCTTCAACTTTGCCATCGACGACATCCTGGAAACAGCTCTGATGGATGTAAGTAATGGCGGTGTAGATATGTGGCCTGGAGAACGACTTCTCGACCTCGAGTATGCGGATGATATTGTCTTACTGTGCGATAATGCCCAAGGCATGCAATCCGCACTTAATCAGTTGGCAACCAGTGTCCGCAGGTACGGCATGTGCTTTGCACTCTCCAAGTGCAAAGTACTCCTACAAGACTGGCAGGATTCTCATCCTGCACTCACCCTAGATGGTGAGCAGATTGAAGTAGTTGAGAAGTTCGTGTATCTAGGTAGCTATATAAGTGCTGGTGGTGGCGTGAGTGATGAGATTAATGCACGTATAATGAAAGCCAGAGCGGCTTATGCCAATCTGGGCCATCTTTGGCGCCTTCGTGATGTTAGTCTGGCTGTAAAAGGTCGGATCTACAACGCGTCGGTGAGAGTAGTTTTGCTCTATGCTTGTGAAACCTGGCCTCTCCGAGTTGAGGATGTTAGACGTCTCTCTGTGTTCGATCATCGTTGTCTCCGAAGGATTGCTGACATCCAGTGGCAACACCATGTTAGTAATGCAGAGGTTCAGCATCGTGTGTTCGGGCGCAGAGACGATAATTCAATTGGTGTCACCATCTTGAAACACCGACTTCGGTGGCTTGGACATGTTCTGTGAATGTCGTCCCAGAGAATTCCACGTCGTGCATTATTTGCCGACGCTGGGACTGGTTGGAAAAAGCGGAGAGGAGGTCAGTGTATGACGTGGTGTCGTGGCATGAAAGAAAGCTGCAAAGGGCTAGCTTCTGTTGGTCCTTCACGACTTCCTGGCTGGGGTCCGAGAGATGGTGCAACACAGTGGCTAGAGATGTTATCAGATATGGCTCAGAATAGAAGCCAGTGGCGATCCTGCTGTAACCTTCTTTTACTTTCTACATAAAGGGTGGTTCTAACTTTCTTAACTGAAAGAGTCTTCTGGTTGTACATTTCAGTCCGCCTTATCTTTTCATCCCTTCTCTTCCTACTTTCATTATTTTGTGTGGCGCATATGTATCTGGTGCCCTTTTGTACCAATATATATGTGTTTAAATAAATAATAAATAAATCGTTCTCAAGGCGACCAGAAAATTGAATTTCTATGGCGTCTCCACCAAACGAAACTATATCAATCGGGTATTTTATGTCAACAAGAGTCCGCTCTTGAATGGTCAAACGACGAGTGTTATCGCTGAAGAATTGTCCTCGATAAAGGCCAGAAATTAGCCTGGCTTTCCTGCGTTTGTCCTTCACGAGCCCTAGTCAGGCGTTGGATGATTATTGTAGCTAATATTTCAAACCCTGTTAATTAAATCAATTCCTCTGCAGTTGTTACAAGAGGAATTTTATCTTTTCTCGTAGACTGGAACGATCAGTGATCAAGACCACTTGGATAGGATTCAGCCAAGTTTCCAGACTCTAGCTAATATCTCAGTCAATTTAACAACTAAAACTGAATCACCCTTAAGGATCTCTGTAGTTAGTCCACAAGAGCCTGCTACTCTCCCTCACTCTAGATTGGCTATGGCTTTTTATACTTTTATAGTCGGGGCGGTTATGTTAACATTCTATTCAGGTCGGTTAGTATTGACTTTTACATCATTAAGTTAAACTCTATGTGATACTCTTGCTGTGGCTTTTCTGATTCCAGTAAGACGCAAACAAATGCATCCTCATACGGGAACATTATCATTCTGTTGGAACACTGTATAAATAATTCTAAGGCCTGACAATGTCTTCAAGTTTAGCAGAGGTGATATGACCAATACTAATACTTTAAAATACCGGCCTTCTTGTGGCTTATTATTTTTCGACTTTTGGAATAGGTACAATAGACGAAGAGATAATTTATCGCGTATTTCTGTTTCGGTTCTGGCACTACCACAGCCCTCGCACAAATCGAATGATTTATGTGGCACATATCTATTTGGTGCCTCCTTGCACCAATGTTTATGTGTTTAAATAAATAAATTCTGTAACAGAGGAAAGTTATGTTGAGTCGGCACTCGCTTTTCCATCATAGTTCTCCAGACCGACCCAAGGGATCATTCAACTTGGGAGCTCTAGACGTCATCAAAAATAGCACAGAGTAGAGGTCGTTGTCAGTTCAACCGTTTCTTGTTTCATTCTCCACAAATAGCAAGTTAAATCAATCTGTATGAATTCCATCTTCATGTTTCTTTGCTTCGTTAATGCCTTGGACTTCCGTTCTTTTACTTCTAGATAACCCTCCAACTTTAATTTGTCCACAAATTGTCATATGGAATATTTTTTTGTTGTACTGTTGTGCTCAACATTTTGAGTAAGTATTGAAAGCAAATATGGTGTTTTGAAATCTTCACATGCATTAAAAACAATGTATTAAAACGTATGAGATGCTGTCGCCCTCTCAATTATTATATAATTTTTTGTAGAGATAGTAAGTGGAGACTCATTGACAATGCATATGGACTACAAACATATGTCATTGTGAAGTTTTTTCTTTTTAATTTCCTTAGTCGCTGCAAATACTAAGTACATTTCTATTTATTTTTAAGGTTAGTGGAAGTTGTGAAGATGAAATCAATGACCCATATTTCTTCATGTTCCCACTTGCTACTGGTCTGAAAATTTCAGTTAACAATGTTGGTGAATATCCGGGTATACATAATAACAGCATGCATATAATTGTCACCTCTGGTTGTAAGTTAGAAATCGTTTGGCTTTCAAGCTCTATTTGAACTAATCCCTTTGCACGAAAAAGTCCATTTACGGGTGATTTTTCTGCAATGTCAAGATATAATGTTATTTTATGAACAGAAAACATTTTGTGTGGCTTCATAGTCATTTAGGTTTTTAAACTCTGAGTAATTCGTGTGTATACTGTTCCACTGTCTTTTTTAGAGAAGAGCATTCAAAACGATTTGGCCCTAGTCTTCATTAATCACTGTTGACTGTTTCATAAAGCCAATTGATTAGTCTTAGATTACACTCAGTCACTCCATCATCCAACAGCAATCCTGTAAATGTATTTGGTCGGATCTATCCAACATCCTGTTCCTTACTTTAAATAAACATTTCCTGCAGTCCTATTTTAAGTTAGGAATAATTTATGTGCTATTCGTACTACAAACCAAGAGGTATGTTTATTAATTGGAGTCAGGAAGTCTTGAAATAGGTTCGACTGATAGGTAGCTAAACTTTAATTACCTTCAGATTTTCCTGAATAGTCATGGCTACACCCTCTAGAATGGGTTTACCTGACTCACTTTTCTTTAGTTGAGACACACTGGAGATGGGAATGGTTCTTTGCTAGTATAAATTTCCTCTCACTGCTGTATGATTTTTGAACGATTAAATCAGTGTAAGATTTGCAGTCAGGGTAAAGCGACGATGTATAGATCCAGCAAGCTCTAGATTATACTACGTTCGACTGATCGTTATATGAATGAGTTATACAATTGACGTTAGTGAAGAGCTAAGGCCAGGCAGATCAAGTTACGGTATCTTCCCATATGGCTACTGGATATTTATCTGTTGTTACAAAAATCCCATTTAAGGGGGGTCTGCGGGATAAACGTGATCTATGTTCTAAGCCGTTTAGTATCTTGGCTTAAAACTAGTCACGGTAGTGTAGCTTCATTCATTTTTAATCTTCCTCTAAATCATGAGTTAATTATTGTTTCATACTTTTCATTAGATGACATTTTTTCCTTTAGAACTAAATATTTTGTGCTTAACTTCCCATTGAAGATGATATTTCTTATTTGCTTTTCATCTTGGTGTTGTTTATCTCTGTAATGATATGCGGTGTTAATCGATGCATATTTGTGCCAGGTTTTATGTTACTTAGACTGATTGATGATCAGTTGTATGAAATGAAGCAATACTTTTGGTTCTTATCATAAAATCTAGCTACCTTGATCTTCAAATCACTGTATCTAAAATACTGTCCAAAGAAATTAGTTAACGTACAGTAATTGAGATCAGTTGTAATATAAGATCCATATAACAAAATAATATAAGGGTCATATTAAGTAACATTACTACTCTATATCTTGTATGGATGGTCGTACTATTGATTAGATGAATTATAATTATTTTGGTATTAATTCTGTTACTTCTGTTATTTCCCATTATAATTTAGATCGTTTACCACCTGGGTGTTTTCACCTGTCCATCAGGCTTTTTTGCTTGTGATACATTTGATAAAATAAATGAACGTCGCAATTCTCCGTTGCAATGGCCCTATCGTATCTGTTTACCTATACGATTATGGTGTGATAATGTGTTGAATTGTCCAATAAGTGGTTCGGATGAACAAAATTGTTCATTTACACCTCCTATAAGCTTTCCATATACGAAGTTCCAGATTGAAAACGAATATCGAATGCTGAATGATGTTTTAAATCAATTTGAAAAGAATACAAGTTTATTAGAATTTGTTGGCTATCGAAAAAAAACTTCTGAACAACCGATCACTATGCTGCTCTTTGCATACGTCAATACGTTTTGGTTATCACTTATACTACCTATATTGATTTTGATATTTATTATAACTATTTTATTATGTGTATATAAATTATTAAAACGCAAACGTGAATCTGGTATAGTGAGAGTTACTGAAGTAAAAGATTATCCTACAAACTCTGAAAGCTGTGATGATGCTACATTGAAAAATAGTATAAACAATGATCATTATTCAAAAAATGTTTACTCTGAAGATCAATTAAATAAAAGAGAAACTTGTAATGATGATTTTCAAAATAATAATAACAGTAATGGTAGTGGTAATGATGATTATCATAAATTTTTACCAAGTGATGTTAATTATCTGAATGGTCATTTGAATTCATTAGGTAACCAAGAGATAGCTCCACTCATTGATGTAACACATAAACAATAGTAAGCAATTATGATGGTCTATGAGATAGGAAGTGCTCTTGACAATATATCTATGGTTCATTTGATTTTATAGATTATTTTATAAATTATTAATTCACTGTTAGCTGCATTGTACTTTCTTTAACGTTGTCTACACTTTGCATCTATTATCTGTGCTTGGTACATTTTGTGTTTTGAGATTGTGCGTATATTTTTTTTTAACGATACAAAATGTCTTAATACCCGGTAGGTTCGGAGAAATAAAATCTTTTTCGTAGCATATTGTGCTTTAGTGCTCGACCAAAATTTATATTTATTCATCCGAGTTGATTATCTTTCTGGTATCCATATTGATTTTCATCATTTTTTCATCCAGACTGGTGATTATCCTTTCATCGTTTATATATTGTAAAATTTCCCTAAATTACCATTCATTCAGTTATTTGGTTCCAGAAAGAAGATCATTTAAAAAGCACTCTAACTGTCTGTTGTGATTAGAGTTATTTATGACATTTAAATGTATTGCTAGAATCACATTACATCTGTTCTCATTTATCCATTTTGTTATACTCACTATGGCGTACCAGTTACCAACGTATATGTAACGTCATTATTTTGCATTTTTATACATTTTCTGATTATTAATAATAAGACAATATTTTTGTCATAATCCATATATAAGACAATTCTTTCTTTCCACATAAATTTTATTGTCACAATTGTTTACTGTTGAAATCGATTACTGATGTTACTCTGGTTATCATTGGCAATGATTACCAAGGGAAACTTTGGGTATGTAGTGTAAACGAGCATATATTAAAAGAGTTAGTAAGTATTTTTAATACTGAGATTTAGTCAGTATATCAATCTAAAAATACCTGTTGGCTTTTTCCGCTTAATGATTGAATTGGATGGGAAAATGCTCAATTGATGATCCGAAACGTCTCAGGATTAGTGATGATAATTTATTATTAGGCCCCAATGTAAGAATAATCTATTTCTGCTCACCTCTATCATTGGCCTAGTGAGTAGGCATTTGCGTGCAAGATCGAACGTTTAGGTTGAATTCCTGGACACATACTGCTTCAGAGTTTCATATTAGGACTACACAGTTGTCGAGTGCTTCTTGGATTTTAGTGTCAATCTATCTAAGATAGGTTTGCTCTTTAGAATTTTGAAATTCTATAACCACGAAAAAAATCGTTACTTGTTTTGGCAACCAACGACATCAATGTGGTTACAAATGCACTCAATTATTTTTGCATAGGATACGTACGTGGCTGAATTTCTATAGCTTAAGTTGGTCTTCAGACTACATATATGGAAAACCGCGTTATTTTGAAAGACAAACGTAAAGGGTGTATTTAAAAAAACTAACGCAACAACTGTCATGGAGCCACGTTTTTGATTCAATGTACGGAATATTCGCATATAACCAATTTCATTGTGCCTATGGTTCAAAACAGATAAAATCAAATGTCTAGGGAAATATCTGTGTATCACCTTTAAAGTTTAGCTGACTATTAGGTCACTAGATTTAAAGCATATTCTTCTTGCTAGTTTAAAAAAGAATTTCATTTTACCCGTAATAATCATCAATTAGTGTGCTCTATGTCGTTCATTTAAGCATTTTCTGACTTCACTATTAAATCAATAATATAGCCATGACCGACATTTAAAGACTGTCATTAGTAGTCAGGGTTTATAAAACAAGGTATCCTGTGAGCTACATTTATCTGTACAACATCGAATAAGGTGGTCGGTGACTTACTGGTTAAAGCAATTGATTTTCCACCTCAATATGAGTAGTATCACTAGGCCTTTCATAAGAAATAGGACTCCCATTGAGGACATGATATTGTAGTTGGTTATTGGTCGAATCCCAATGAAAACTTGATGAAGTCTGACTAGTATCTCGATATTAGTTTAACTTAATTTCCTGTTAAACAAATCTAAAACATTCAACTTTGGAATTTCCATAAACGATCCTTGGGGCGCTATTATTCACAACTAACGGATCTTATTGTTTCACCTATTCAGACCCCATAAACTTTCTGAGTTTCTGTCTACGATAAGAATATATTAAAAAACTTGTTCAAATTTCATATTTTTTTGATAGGCAACAAAAGTAAAGACAAAGTGAGGACTGTAAAAAAAGCAAAAAGATAGAAAAAATGAATATTAAGTTTAGCATCGTAATACTGATTTATCCATTTACTAATTCCATAGCTCAACCATCAACATCTTTAGCCTTTATGTGTAATCTAGAATTTAGCTTACGGATATGTATGTAATTACTGATTTACATTTTTATGTATGGTTATCGATTGGATTGCTTATCAATGATGATATACATAAATACAGTTATATTCTAATAATCTGTTTCCATAGTTTTATGCTCAATAATTTACTTATGCATTCTTCATTTCATTCACATTTAAGAATAGTCTCTATGTAAAGTTCTATTATTTCGTTATTGCTTTATCAGAGTTGATTTTACGAAAAAATTTCTAATCTTATCATGTTACGTTTTGTATATTCTATCCTTAAACAAATCGATCTTAAATAAGGATTGTAGATATGTTGAAGTTGGGATTAAATATATTTAGTTAATAGTATTTAACGATTGTTATACTGAGAAGATTTCATGAAGGGAATTTATAGATAACTAAATAGGTTGAAGAAGTGAATAAATAGTCTTTAAACATAAAATATTCTCAGAAGGGGTTTTGTGGAGATTTAGTATTTTCATAGTTGAAAGCGTGAGTCATTTGAAGCTAGATCACCAAGGAAAATGTAGAAGCACTGGACGGCCGTTTTGTCCTATTGTGGGACTGACTTCGAGAGGTAAATCCTGGAGTTCTAGTGAGAAGCAGTAACCAGTGGAGTTCAAACCACGTCTGTTGTGAGATAGAAACTCAATGAAGACAATTGGTGAACGGTTGCTCAACTTCGTGGATTGGTTGGAGTTAGACATAAACACCATCCATCAGATGCTGGCTAATTGGTCTATCAGTTAAGTGCTCTGGCGCGAGACTGATAGATCCTGGCTTCGAATTTCGCGAGGCGAGGTCGTAGATGCGCACTGCTGAGGAGTCTCACAATAAGACGAAACGGCCGTCTAGTGCTTCCAGGTTTTCCGTGGTGGTCTAGCTTCAATTGACTCACGCTTTCAACTATAAAATATTCTAATAATTCCAGTTAGTACCTAGGAACTCAGAAATATATTCATGGAAATCGGTATTTTCACTTGTTTCTATTATCTACCAAACTTATTCGTCTATTTCTTAAGTTTATCTGAAATTGCATTATATAAAAAGCAAGTTGTATTTAGTAATATGGTGATACAATTTTCCCCTAATTTAGTAATTCACAACTCCATATTCAATAGATGATAAATGAAACTTCTATCTTTTTCCCTCTCTATTAACTAGAAAGAGAAAAGTTCAAACTTGTCAAAAAGCTTTATGATTAAGACCTAACAAGAGTTAATTCACATTTGAGTGCATTTAAATATATCACAATTTATTTGAGTAAAACAAATTCATTGATTTTATTAATACAATGAAAGTGCACTGACTATTCAAATAAACAGTATACACATTGAATTAATTAATACAATAGAATTGCATTAAAAGTTGTTTTAACAAATATCAGTATGTGAATTTGGAAATCCAATTCTTTCTTATACTCAAAAATGAACAATATTTGAGTGAACAATTGTTTTCAATGACTTCATCATCAGGCTCTACAGTTATAAGTTCATAATTATGATATTTGACAAAGGCCAAAATGAGGCATGTATTAACTAATTACACAACTAATCAAGGATAAGTTAGCGAAGATGGGCTCTTCCGTGTGTGTATGCCAATTCAACTGTTCCTGTGGAGTTAGTTACATAGGCCGTACTCAGAGGGCTTTATCCTTGTGTATTCGTGAACATGTACCAGCATAGTTGGGAAAAGGAGTCACCAAATCCATTTAACAGCACCATCCTTTCTCACTTGGTAGATAGTGAACATCATATCAAAATAGAGGAAGATTTCTCTGTTTTATATCAAGTTTCGAAGAATCTACCTCAAATAGCTAGATTACGATTACTTTACATAGCCGAAGCCATCTGGATCAACTCCAGAAAACCAAACTTGTGCATCCAGAAAAAGTATATCCAGCCTCTATGTTTACCTTGGCCTACGACTGGATCACCAGATACCTAAACTAAATATTATAAACCTCTCCCCCCTCTTTTTTTAATCACCTCTATCTTAATCTTCACATCCATCATTCCCAATTCGTTTATCGTAATTACCTTGATAACACTCCTTTTATTACATATTATATTCACACAATAATCCTATTATTATTACTATTTATCATTATTATATCAATTAACAAGATGAAATTCTCCTACTATGCATTTTATTCACACAATTTTTTTTCCATTTTCATTTTTCCTATATTACTATTATACTGTCTGTGATTGGACACTTTATTACAAATCACTTTGACCTGGACAATTTCCGAGTATATATGTCGTAACAGATGCAAACGTTCACCATTTTTAACATATAACAATGCCAAATTAATTAATCCATGCATCATTTCGGCCCTTGTAAAATATCATAATTATGGATAGAATCTCTACGGAGTACAACTTAGTAATAATTATATGCAGCTAGTGACTAGCTTCAAGATTGACTTTCAAAGTTATAATAATAACCACCACCAGTCGAATCACTAGTGAAGTAACTACTCACCATTGAAATTTATTGTTAATTATAATTTGCTTCAGCAATCTAACAAAAGTCTAATCGACTACTTAATTTATATGGGAAACAATTCATTCTTTAGAAACAGGGACAGTAGGTCATTTGATATGTATCATCTTTTGGTCTTCTTAGGATACCCGCTTTCTTATAGGCGTTCACTGATTTACCTAATGCTGTTTTTTTTGTTGGGAGATCTAGTGGTTGATGAATTAATTTGGAATATGAGGTTTAGGGTTTACATCATAGTAACTTTAAATAGAGAACCAGTGATAACCAGACATTACTGGTTGGGACTCCTCAGAAGTTTGCACTCACGAACCTTAAACTATCTCCACTCACATCATTTTTTAACTAAATGAATTTCATTCGATCGTGGTATTTCGAAACATTTAGAAATAGCTTCGGAGGACTGTTCTGCAAAGGAAACTAATAGATAAGTCATCTTAGCATCCAATTCATTACTTAAGATGCGGAATGCTGAAATATGATCACCTCTAGGCATGTGAAAGTATGAAGGGATGAAATCTGAATTGTTCAATCACCTTTCATCTGGGAAGTTCGGTTTCTAACGTTTTGAAATTTTAATGAAGGATGAACCTGGTTAACAGTAATACTGCAGATGGAGTTTTACCCGAATGAGGAGTAAAATCTTCAACATAAACTGATCAAACCATTAAAAGGTTCTTTGATGTGACCGCAATACCTGAAAATCTTTTACGTCAGCTGTATTGTGGTATATTGTCATATATTTTAATCAATAGCAGCACAAGTTACTAATCCATTTTAGATTATAGTCATTAGTATCAGATAACATTTTAAAGTTTTCTTTCAATGGTTGTGTAATTTTAAACAGGATAAACATGTGGCGTTTGTGTGAATTAATGATTCCTTTGTACTTGATAACTACCCGATTTCGAATTCGAATACAATACATTCGTTCGTCCTCATCTAGTTCTACTTGGTTAAATTGAGTTATTTCTGGGATTCCTCGTTAACATAATTCTTTAAATACTCCTAATTATCACAAAACGCTACCTTTCATATTAATTGTCACTCAGTATTGTGATTAACTTATCGATGTATTTATCAGCTAATAGTAAGTCAATTGTTTCTTTTCCAAAATAAATAGAACTCAATGTATAATATGTAGGTTTCATTACCAAGTTTTGATTTGATAATTTTGAACAAATTGAGCATTGGGTAGATTGTTATAAATAAATTAGCATAGTTGTAATATCCCAATGAGTAGAAAAATCAGATTTTCTGACGTTTCGTTACTCAGTGTAAGCCACTTCTTCAGAGAATAAATAATCAAATTAACATTATTGCAAGTTTAAATAGTACAATGAAACAACACGAATATTAGGTGCGATCAATCAAAAAACAGATCTGAATAAATCA
>NC_031495.1:59869682-59883932 GCF_000237925.1 Schistosoma mansoni | reverse complement strand
AGCTACATGTATGTGAATTTGTGTGTATGTATGCACTGTTAATGATAAAAAATGTGTGACCTTTATAATGACAAAGGATAGAGTCTAATTTGTAATGTAATGGTGTGAATTGTAATATCAGACTAGGTGATTAAGATAGATAGTCCAAGTAGGATGTATGGTGAGGCCTTCCTTTCTGTTGAGAGCAGTAGGATTAAGCATTATATGGAACGCTTCAGCTGATCTCCTCTCTTTGTAATTGTAAAAACCTTTCTGTAGTATTTTGATATTTTTAAAATCAATTTGATGATTGTTGAAAATGGCGTGAACTGCTATTGCCGATTTAATTTGAAGTCTATCCAGTTCAACAGGATTATTAGGAGGTTTCTTTTGTACCTAATATGTTCGCGAGATGACTCTCCAATATAGAAGGCATCACAATCGGCACAACCTAATTTGTAGACGCAGTTCTGTGTAGACATGAATGGTATTTTTTCTTTTAATCGAACCAAAGTATTTCGAAGTGTGTTCGTTGTTTTATAATATACTTTGATTCTATGTTGTGCACACATACACACAAATTCACATACATGTAGCTTGTGAATTACCTTGACAGAAATGAAACGACATGACATTGATTTATTCAGATCTGTTTTTTGATTGATCGCACCTAATATTCATGTTGTTTCATTGTACTATTTAAACTTGCAATAATGTTAATTTGATTATTTATTCTCTGAAGAAGTGGCTTACACTGAGTAACGAAACGTCAGAAAATCTGATTTTTCTACTCATTGGGATATTACAACTATGCTAATTTATTTATATAAATGTATAATACTTTACACTACATTCATTATACTTTAATATGCAAACTATAAATTTACATAAATATTTACATATGAATCCGTAAATGAAAGTGGTAACACTTATTAAAACAAAAAAATTGATTATTGAATATATACAGGTTAAATTAAACTGACTTCTATTGTCTTCATCATATTCATTTATTCAAATTTTGTGATATGATAAAATGAAAAGTCAGAATTACATTCTTTTATTCAATATTAATTCTGTTTTAATTCAAGTATGATGATTACGCAATGTAGTATTTGTTACTGTTTACCCTTATAATATTTTTATTCTGTATTACATATGATATTCTTATATTCAAAATTCATATGCTCACTAGTGACTGACTTCAAGAGATATCTCTTTGAGTTCTAGTGGGAAGCAGTGACCAGTGAAGTTCTACCAAGTCTGTTGTAGAGATGTCAACTCACTGAAGACAATTGGTGAGCAGTTGCTCTAAATCGTGGATTGGTTGAAGTTAGACATTAACACCGTTGGATGCCGGCTCAGTGATCTATCGGTTAAGTGCTCTGGCTCGAGACTGGTAGGTCCTGGGTTCGAATCTCGCGAGTGTGGGATCGTGGATGCGCACTGCTGAGGAGTCCCATAATGGTACTAAACGGCAGTCCAGTTCTTCCAGGTTTTCGATGGTGGTCTAGCTTCAATTGACTCATGATTTCAACTATAAAAATAATAAATTCTTCACAAAACCCCCTCTGATCTATATTCAAAATTGACATGAACTATGCTCAACATGACATGTGGCACATGATTTCATTCTTATTATTAATCAAAATGAGTGTACAAAACAAATGTATCGACAATGGGTGTATTTTCGACTAGAGTCGTCGCTGTGTTTTGCGGTTAACAAACCTTCATTTGTATCAGTCTTTGTGTTCTTACTTTAACGTTGTGGGAATAGCTGTGGTTCCTCGTTTTTACAAGTATAAATAATAAGTAATTCCGACATAATAATCAGCGACGGCCAGATATAACAAGTAGCGTTCAATCTAGAAGACCTATCAGTTTGTATGTTATTACTCATTTCAATCATATAAACATTAAATCAGTCGACTAGATATTGCAATGAACACAATTGCTTACTAAATAGTTTAAGATACTTTGGTTTTCTTATTGATATGACAATAGAGTTGAGAGAGAAATTAAAATTTTTTAGTAATTCAAAATAACGTTAGTTAGTGACTCGAGTATACGTCTATCATAAAATTTGATTCGATTAATCCTCCTAAGGTGATTGAATTCATTTCTATATGAATCATTTATAAACATCTAGAACTTTAGAAGCAGATCAGGGACAATTGGCAAACGTAGAGTAAATTACTTTTGATACTTGAATTGAACATATCGACAAATTAGTCTGTGTGAAGATGCAGTGTGTTTTTATTAGCAAACTATTAGTCTTTATTACTCAATCTTATTCTTCTAAGCAATTTCGATTTGTGAAAAATGTATTTCTAACAAAGACAAGCAATTGTTTTATTGTATCATCTGTCCTACGTGAACAACAGTAATATAATCTATATAATTTCGTGTGAAATTATCACATCGGGTAATGTAATTTTAAAATATGAGACAATCTAAGTAAAAGTGTTCAATAATAGTGAAGAATATTAGAATAGTTTCTATCCAAACTCATCCATTTTTACATTCATTGTTATTAAAATCATTTATTACCAAGTCAATTGTTTGTGATATTTTGACAGTTGCATACAACACATTTGATATCATATAGAAAAAGCTATATTTCAAGTTAAAAAGTTAAGACAGAAACCTACTATTAAGACAATCAAGTGTTCTGTGTTATAAAATTATTCATTTTGTAATGGTCATTCTCCATCATAAACCAGTTTTATATAAACTAGTGGACGAAAATATAATTTAATGGATATTTCTGAGACAGTCATTTTTATATTAACATACCAGTAATGCTTAAAATCACATTTAAAGTACAATATTGATAGTTCTTTATTGATCTTCCAGCCTAGTACCAATATAAATCATAATCAGGCTGTTAGCTACGACAAAGAGATGATCAACGTCAAGTGAAGTTCGTATTAGGAGGTCATGCGTTAAAAAAATTGCGACATACATTTTATTTTTTAAGTATCTTCTACGAAGAATCATAGAACATAGCCCTTTTTATGAAGTCACTTCAATAGATCAATATGGAATTAAGTGAATGAAACTATTGATTGACATTTTAATATATTTGAATGAAGTTCTATTCAGATTTACTTACTGAGAGGCAAGACTAAATCCTTTAAAGTATTTGAATTTTCAATATAATATCTTATTTCATAATACACTGAACGCTACATTTTGGATTGGTTCAGTTCAGTGTATGTTGAGGCCTACTGATAAAGTGTCTGTTGCTGCTACACTGGCTGTTCTCACTTGAATTTTTCGGTGTGTATAGGATAGAAGAGTCAGGTCATCTGCGAAGTCCAAATCGTCTAGTTGCATCCAATCTGTCTATTGCATTCTGTGCTTTCCTGAGATGTAGAGGTCTTCATAATACAGTCAACCACCAGAAGAAATAGAAAGGGAGAGAGTAAGCAGTCTTGTCTGATTCCGGTTCTCACTTGGAATGCATCTGTCAGCCGTCCTCTATGCACCACTTTGCAGTGTAGTCCGTCGTATGAATTATGCATGATATTGACGATCATCTAAGGTAAAACATGGTGTCGAAGAGGTTTCCGAAAAGTCCTACTATCCACACTTTCAAATGCTTTTTCATGGTGAAGGAAGTTGATGTATAGTGACTAGTTCTATTCAATTGATTGTTCAACGATGAACTGTAGTGTCACAATTTGGTCCGTGCACGACCAATCCTTACGAAATCCGGTCTGTTGATCTCGAAGTTGTTTGTCTACTGAATCTTTCATCCGGTTTAGTAACACTCTGTTGAAGACTTTTCCTGTTACCAATAGTAGTGTTATGCCTGTGTAGTTTTCACAATTGCTCAGATCTCCTTTTTTGATATATTGATGAGTTGTCATTTTTTTCCAATCTCTTGGTGCCTGTTTGCGTTCCAAAATTTTCCTGAAGAGAATATGGAACATCTTTGTAGTTTCGTGTATGTCTGAATTTAGTGTTTCAGCAGGTATATTGTCTGGTCCTGATGCTTTCCTACTCTTGATTTGTCTGATGGTCATGTTGATTTCGTCGATATATATACATATAATTACGGATCAGTTATATATCCTGTTTATCTTGCATTTTAAGTCATTACTGGATTCCAAAGAGTTGGATGTACAAGTTTACATTAGAACGTTTATGGTTGATAAACAGACTACCAATGACTTATTACTATGGGTCGATTCATAGAGACTACCCTACTACACTACACACTTCTATGTTTCAGTAAAATAACCTCTTTAGTCGTTCAGGTTAAACAGATAATTAAATAATCCTATCAATGAATAATTTTCTATCACTCAATAAAACATGTGAACTACAGTTATGAATATAGTCAATTCAATTCACTTCATACGAATGTGTATTTGTAGAGTATAATTGGAAAATTGAAAATTGAAGTATTACTGTCTCTCAATGTTTTTTTTACATCTATGTTGGCAAAATCAGAATAAATAAATAGAATATAAGAAAAAATGAATATTAAATACTACATATGTATTATTTGTAATAGAAGGAAATATCTGCTAGTACATTAATAATCGGTATACTCCTTATCTAGAAAGAAAATTCCAAGTAATTTTAATGAATCCCAACTGATTCATGTTGTTTCCAATTTTGTTTCAATGGTGTTTGACATAGACTAGAGCATTCATCTCTATTGGTTGTTTTATTCACTTCTGTATTATTAGATTTTAATGTATCCTCAGATGTAGCAGATGAAAGGTTAGCTTGTACGCCTGATATATTTAAAAAAATAAATAAAAATATTTAAAAAGTTTAACCAGATTTAAAAGATTAAGTAACCAGTAATATCATTACTTATTAGTTGTTCATACTTATCTACAGTGAATTCAGTAGGAATAAAATTAATATAAACTTATTATCTTTCAACTTGTTAGCTTTCAACTATGAAAATACTGAGATCTCCACAAAAACCCCTTCTGATTATAATCATATGCTCACTAGTGACTGACTTCGAAAGGTAAATCATGGAGTTCTAGTGAGATGCAGTGACTAGTGGAGTTCAAACCACGTCTGTTGTGAGATAGGAACTCACTGAAGACAATTGGTGAACGGTTTCTCAACTTCGTGGATTGGTTGAAGTTAGATATTAACACCATCGGATGCCGGTCGGCTCAGTGGTCTATCGGTTAAGTGCTCTGGCTCGAGACTGGAGGGCCTGGGTTCGAATCTCGCGAGTTGGGATCGTGGATGCGCACTGCTGAGGAGTCCCATAATAGGACGAAACAGCCGTCCAGTTCTTCCAGGTTTTCCGTGGTGGTCTAGCTTCAATTGACTCATGATTTCAACTATGAAAATAGTAAATCTCCACAAAAACCCCTCTCTGATAATAAAAAACTTATTAATTTATATTAGTACTTGAATATTTCTCCTTAAAGCATTAGTTTAAATGTTTTTGTAAAGCTGCTTACGTAGGTTTTATTTAGAAGATTTTATCCTTGTATGAAAAAGTTTTAAGTCTATGACTAAGACCATCCTTTAATACTCTATCAAGATAATACATGTTATCTGTAGAAACCAAACACGTTTTATCATGTCATGTATTCTAATTATAGTTTGAATGAAGTATATACTTCCATCTCTTATCCATGATAAAAATAAAGAGAATGAACAAACTGCGAAGTTTTTTTAATGTCTGAAAGAAAAGTGCCTTATTGATTTAAGAATCATTTTCTATCATAGAATCAACCAGTTTTCAGCTAACATAATGATTAGAAGTCCGTATTAAGTCCCTTAAACCCCTTTCAAATTTTTATAGAGTAGTCATCTTTAAACTGTTTCATTAAAGACTATATTTTATTGTGTTTTAGGGTTAGCGTTTCATGCTCTATCACTTTACATTTCTGCATAGAAATGAGTGGATTTCACGTAACCTTTTATAACTAGCAAATAGCAACTTAATTATTTGTACAACAATTCCACTTAATATCCACAAAAACCCCTTCTGATAATGATAAAATTGTTAGGGTGAAAAAAATTTGTTCTGATACTATTTAGAAGTTAGACATGTAGACCACTGAATGTCGACTGAGTAACTTAAAGTATAGGCATTTTTCGCAACACCTGAATGTTTTTGGGTGCGATCTTCAGTGGGGTCATAAATGGATGCGATTTTGTACTGAACCTGGGAAATTAAATCATTTTTACGTAAATTTCTAAATCTTAATAAAAAATGTCTCAAATTCATTCTTTTTAAAAATGTGATGGTTTGTTGGCAATAGATATTTATCAGGACTGTACCTAGCCGGTTATTTTCTAATTATCAGAAGGGTTTTTTGGCGATTTTAGTAATTTAATGGTTGAAATCATGAGTCAATTAAAGCTAGACCATCATGGAAAACCTGAAAGCAATGGACGGCCGTTTCTTTCTATCGTGGGACTCCTCAGCAGTGCTCATCCACGATCCCACTTCGCGAGATTCGAATCCAGGACTTATTGGTCTCGCGCGCGTACGCTTAACCTCTAGACCACTGCGCCGGCATTAACACAGCTGGATGCCGGCTCAGTGGTCTAGAGTTTGAGCGTACGCGCGTGAGACCGATAGGTCCTGGGTTCGTATTTTCTAATCACACTGAACACAGACTGTCAAAATACTTTCATGGGGTATTGAGACAACAAAGAATGAAATGCCAAAAATGCATGTTTTTTATTTGTTGAAATATATTAATTGTTACTATTGTTATTCAACCAAATGAGGCTTACATGAAGTTGTCTTTATATTCAAGTCAATCATGTCACTCGAATATTAAATATATTTGGTATTAAATAATTAAATGTTCAGATTATTCCACGCTAGACAGACTGACAATACACTTTTCACAATAGTATTTTTAATAATGTATTTAACAATAAGTGTTTATTTATTTGCTTACCTCTGCTGTGTGTTTCGTTGATATTATCCATTTCACCAATTACTAAACGATCTGTTACGGTACAGCAGTTTTGTATTTCCTCGTCTTCCACCGTTTCATTGAGGCTCTAAGAGGAGGAAATTTGTGTCCAAATTATTACAAACATCGCTATGATTATAAATTTGACAAGTTAAGTTTGTAGAGAATTATTTTCAAATGATTAGTTATTCACTCTAGTTCAAAAAATTCAAAATTGATGTGACTGGTCAATGAACGTCCCCTCATTATTGATACGAATAAACAAGATCGTTAATCCTGTCAAAGTGTTAAGCTATTCGGTGGATTTACATGTAAAATTCAAGTTTAAAACAAAGATTCACCTAGAGTATAGTTTTATTATTATTATTATCAAAAAGGATATGTATATATGTCTAGATATGTAGATTGGTTACAATTCTCAACTCACGAGATAATTGTGGTGGTTAAAATTTCCTCATTATGTGAAGGAAAACCCCTCCTGAAACAATTACATATTGGTTAATCGCAACACTTTATAGTTTAAGTGACCTCCGGTAGTTGTGTCTAAGGTCAATACTGAGAATCAACAGTTTAACTGAGACTAATTGAAAAAAAGTTATTGAAGTTGTTGTACTCAAACATAAATTCAAAGAATGCACAATGACTGAATGTAATTATTAAAAGTATCGAGAGTATACAAATACAGTAGTAAATGAAATGTTAATACTGCGACAAGAAATAAACATTACATTGTGTTCTCAAAGTTTATTGAAGATAAACTGGTTACTGTACATAATTAAGTAGTATACAGCGATATATAAATAACGTTGAATACTAAGAAACTTAAGACATAGAATGTAAACGAAATTAACTAATGTAGTGGTTGCTTCATAGTGACCAATATTAAAGTGTATCTCTAACGTGTCGGCATAAAATTAAAATATCTTAGTTCCTAATCAGTGATTTACAAACTATACTCCAAATTCATTATATATTTAGGCTGAAAAAATCATTCAACCATGAACAATGTTAAAAGTAATTGAAATCATTGGACTAATTTAAAGTAGTGACCGCTTACCAACAGCTATTTTCTAAATATTCTACCGCATTAAATAATCGGATTTAATAAGTAACTTTTATTTTACCCTAAATCCATGAATAAAATATGAACCATTGAGAAATCTTATTACCTAAATGTAAATGTACTTTTTTTCATAAATAAATAATAGAGAAAAAGATTTGTTTCTTAAAGTGTAATAGAAAAGTGACACATTAAATAGGAATAATATATTTGTAAAATCTCAGTGAATGAATTTGAAGTAAATCCAAAGTTTAGCCTGGTAATCTGGTTCAAGCTTTTTCAAGGAAATATAATCAAACATCAAAATTATCAAATATAAATAGGTATATGGTTCTTTGGTTGATTGTACACATATCATTTCACATTACAAGTCTCTTACACACTAATACATATACCTAGTTTAGACGTTTTTAACGCTGACTGGATGACCCATTCAGTGTACAATGAACCAAAGAACCATGTACCGATTTATATTCGATAATTTTGATGTTTGATTATATTTCCTTGAAAAAGCTTGAACCAGATTGTCAGGCTAAACGTTGGATTTACTTCAAATTCATTTGCTGAGATTTTACAAATATATTCTTCTTCCTATTTAATGTCTTACATCAACTCGGCGCCCAAACATTGTGAAACTATTCTCTCTAATTTAGACGAAAGTTCTGATATAGAAAAGTTAGTTAACCAACTACATCATAATAATAAACTTTATATTTTTAAAATTAAAACTTACTGGATCATTATTTGACAATTTTTCTCTTCTAGACCAATTTGTATCTGTATTAGCTTTGTAGTAATTATCTCCAGTTTGTTTAGTATCAAAATACATATTTTGATGAGATAATGCAGTAGATACTAGACTTATAATCAAATTTTTCTCTCTACAAGAAAGAGGAAAATTGCTTAAAGGCATAGTTTTCTATTCTATCTTATTACAATAAATATAATCAAATGTTTACAATAGATAGATAATCGTTTGTTTAAAGTTATTATGTGCTTATTTGTACTTTTCTATTATGTCTAGAGCATTCAATCGATTAAAATAAATGATTCAACTGGTGATGTGTACTAACAATCATATATCTTTCAATGACTCTCATTACAATCATATTCGATACTTGCAATAATAAAAACGTAAGAATTCTATGATTCAATGGATTTTATCGACTAGTTGCTGAAGCTTCCATTCAAGAAACTTGAGGTTGCTGGTTATTCAAGCTCTACTACTACTACTACTTCTGCTACTGTAAATCAATTGAAAGACATGAACATTTCATTAAAAGTTGCGTAGCCTGATATATATTTATGCAAGACATGGAAAGAGCCATAATGACTTAGTGCAATCCCACTTATTATCTACTGATTATACTTTTGTAGACTGTAATAGTTCAAACTGAGTGACCACTCGTCTACTCTTATTATTGACCAATAAAACACCAATTTCATGATGTGGTATAGGAACTAGTATTGATAAACCCTGCTTATCTAAAAACAAATTGCGAAACGATAATGCATTTGGAAGAATCATCCATTAGGAAACCTTTTGTGAGTGAGTGGTAGTGAGAAAATTCTGCCTAATCAATAAGAAAAAGAATATTGATAAAAAGACTGTTTCAAAATGTGAAGGAAAATGGTTCTGTATAAACGTTTAATGATGAATTTAAGTTCAATGAATAGTATATCTTTAACGAACATGAAAGAATACGATAACAGAATATTGTGATCCATATGAAGCTTTTCTTAAATAAGGCTAATTTTAAATCAATTAACTTTATTGAAATATTATTCTGGTAATCAGAAATACGATATTTGTAGCCTAAAAGACTCCCACTTTGGCTTCATTACACTATATATGTACAAGCATACGTTGACACATTTTTACTTATTAACCACTTTCACACAAATAAATTAAATTTAGAAGTAGGATAGTTGAAGTAAAAATATTCTTTGAGTTTGGAGTTCTACTTCGACCTTTTCTGTCATATTCTCATTACTTACCTATCTGTTGCATTTTCTAACCAATGTTGTACTGCATTCATATCGTTTGTTTGAAGAATACTGCATATCATAGCAAATATTTTCATTTCATAATTACGAAATATTTCACTAACTGAAGTTGCATTTCTTAGAGATTGACGTCGTTCACAACTCTATGGATTCATTTTGCAAGAAGTGCATACATATTATTAAAAATAGATAATAATAATAAACATTACTTCATTCATTTAGTAAAATAAAAAGGTCAAAGTAAATTTGGCATATCGTTTTTAAAGTAAATCTCAGTTGTTGTAGAAGTATCCTTGCATTTACTAGTTCATTCTTCTAAAGGGACTTCATTATTCTTTTATATTTAAGGTGTTCGTCAGTTGACTGGTTTACGTGTGGGTTAGAAAAAAATGTACACTATATTTCTGTAAAGAGATCGTCTTTAAGACTTGAGAATAAAGCTAGAAACTTAGTAGTCATAGTTCCAAGACAGCTATATCAACACTCATTGAGCATTTCTTGAAATACTTATCCCTTAGGGATCATGTGGATCCAGTAGGAAAGAAAATCAACATAATTTAGAAGTATGGAATTTTAAGTCATTAAAAATTGCAGGCGAAGTTGAAAAGTCAACTTTTAGATAAATTATTATATTTTTAAAGTTCATTACAAATCAGACAGGACTAGGGAGTAAATATAAGCTAAAAGAAACATTACCATGTCAAAGTAATATTGATCTAGATTTTGTTAGTGAATGAATAACATTTGTAGGATCTGAAACATTTTTGACAAGTAAATTTACGGCCAAAATGTAAACATTGACGGGTTTAATAAAATTCAGAGGAGAAAACGAACTACTCTGGATGTAATCCCTGTTTTCAGTTTCCAGACAGCAAAATCCAACCTAAGGCCTCCTTGCGGTGCTGCTGGATTGTAAGGGCAACTTTTCTAGCTAACGTGGGTGGTCGGTGAAGATCGGACTAAACCACAACTCCCATACTGATATTTGATTACTCGGAGCTCATTCTTCGTGACGGCCTGCCCAACGTGTATAATTGTGTATGTAGATATGTGTAAATGGTACGTGCCGAGGCCGCAGAGTGAACGTGAACTGATTTGTCTGCCATCTGTCTGGCATAAAGCCAGGAGCCTAAGCCGTTAGGTTGAAGATATAATAAAAAGATATGGTAAGAAATACTATGAGATATTGTTTATGCTTATCTGCACGTCATAAAGTGGATGGACGAAAGTCTTTATACCAGTGATATGCATGTAATGAGTAAATGTCAGTCAGCTTTAGCAAATAACTAGTTGTAATTGAAAACATTTTAGTCAAGTTAAAAAATATTTTTGTTGTAGCTACTTCACTTGAAAAGTGTGATCTGAAGTAACTGTAAATATAGGAGATGATGTGAGTAATGCGGTAAAAACGAAGTTGTAGACCAATACTGAATAGTATCAATCTCACCAAAAGTGAAGGACGATTAAAATGTTTGGAAAAGTCAAGTACAACCAGTTGCTTGTTTAGAAATCATCTAAGAAGTCAGCTGTGATATTGGGATATAATAAGTGCATGATGCACTAATAATAATTCCCTCAACTGAATCGGGAAAACGTGATGTGACAGACAAGATTTATAAAAATCCAGTTTCACTCGTTTCGATATAATTTTGCACTTGAGCTTAACAAGTTTATTTAACCTTTTAATAACTTGACAAGACAAGGTTTATTTTTCACCAAAACTCAAACACTACGTAGGCGATTGTGTTTATCAATTTACATGTATGTGCGGAAACGTACATAGGGAGGAGCAATCGTGATCTGTAATTGAGGGTGGCGGAACAAATACCCAAATGGTTGTAGAAACAAATGAATTCCAATGATGAAATAAGATCACAGGATAGACGGACATCTTCCTTTATTGTGAAAGGTTAATATGAAGTCAGAATTTGTAGTGTTGTACAAAAGCCTTCAAGGATGTATACTGGGGTTTCTGGAAGCCTTGGTTATACGGAAACTGAAACCCTTTTTATGTATTCAAAAACAATTTGTTCTTACCCTTAACCTACCCTGGTAATACTGGTTTATTATCCAAAGCGCCTATCACGGCTCAGTAGCTAATGGATAACGCGATGGAGTTTGAAGCGAATGGTACGGGGTTCGAGTCCCAGATTGAACATCAACTCTGAGATGCAGGTAAGTTCAGATGACTAGTCCCAAATTAGACGAAACGTGCTTCCTGGATTCCGCAGCTAGCCACTATCCATCCTTGCTTGCAGTGCTTGTGAATTCAAGTAATACCGAGGCAATACTTATAGTATGTACATATTCCAATAAAAGACCGATCAACTCCAGTCTTAATCATCAATGGGAAGATTCAAACAAACAATACTAGGTGGTTATCACATTGTTTTTGTGTACTTTATTTTTTTTGTTACGGCTTATCTTTAATCTGTCTAGTTGACCTTTTAGTTTTCATATAAAAATGTCTTAACAAGTATATGTGTGATCAGATTGTTCAAAGTGTATTGCGCAAATATATTACATAATTTTGATAACCTTCGTCTTCTTATTACATTACTGAAATTCCCACAACACTTATTTGTTTTACCTATTATCAAGTCAATAAATAAAAGGTGAAAATTTTCGTATACTAACAGTTTAACAGACTTTTGTCAACTTAATTTTAGATCAACTAATTACTAATACAAATAATCTTTTCAAGGATGTCACAGTTACTGTGATCATGTGTCAAATCAAAAACCCTAATAACAACACAACAATAAATGTTTGTAAGTGTAACATTGAACAGTTAGATTGAAAATTTCTTGAATGATTAATGAATATCTATCCTGTACCGACTTTTTGACATACACATGAAAAAAAAACATTTTATACTGAAGTTTTTCTATCCTAACATCTTTTTTTGTTCTTTTTAAAATGTTTGGATTACTTAAAGAAAACATAGATTTTTAGGATAAGTGTTTATTTATGCATTTATTTATTAACTGGACTATAAAAAATAAAGTAAATTATTTGTATTTTTGTGTTTATCAGTTCGACTGCTCCTGTGGAGCAAGTTATATTGGTCGAAGTTCTAGGAATTTACATTTTCGTGCTCGTGAACACCTCCCAGCGTGGATAAGTAAAGGTTTGGCGAAGAAGGTAAACAGCTCGATTTTGGCCCAAATTGGTCATAGTGTCAGTATAAACCAATCGTTTTCAATTATTTATAAGGTCAGTAATTTTTGCCAAAGCTTGTCAGGCTTAAAGTCTTTCAAACGGCTGAAGTAGTAGCCATGAGGATGAAGAAACCGGAGCTATGAGTACAGAAGAAATATCTCCAACCCTTCCTCCTCCCCTGGCCAACCACAAGGCCAATTAATCAATAGTAATCTTAGCTAGTGGATGACCCAATTCGACTGTGTACTTACGACCATTCGTAGTCAAATATAATTGTCTCTTATCTTTATTCACAAATCTTTGTATTATTATTATTATTATTGTTGGTTGAACATCATTATTAGTCCCCCCTATACATGATTCATTCACTTCTCATTGATCCCTCCTTATTACGTCTCACTAATTTTTCATACACTTTAGTCTTCCACTTGATCGAATTGTGATTGCTCTATCATATCTCTCTCACCCTATCTGACCCACATTTATTCTGATCACAGATCTTAAATTTTCACTTTACATATATACAGATTCAAGTTAACATTCTATATGAGTCAATATCAACATTAACAATTTTATTCTATTTGGTTTGACAATCCTAAATTTACGTGCATTAAACGATGTACTTTGCCTTTAACCAGGCCATTTTTTTCGGATTATTAATTTGGATATATGAATTGTAGAACATGAAGAGAGAATTCATCGAAAAGAATATTCTTCGTTCAAATATTAGTCTATTAATTATCAGAAGGGGTTTTGTGGAGATTTAGTGGTGGTCTAGCTTCAATTGACTCACGCTTTCAACTATGAAAATATTAGTCTTTTAAATGATTAGTATAAACATGTCAAATTTTCAATAAAGATTACTTTGAATAATTCAACAAATTCTTTTCTTTCTTAATTAATGTTGTTAACCTATTGTAAAAAAACTATGATACAAGAAGATATGATTCAATGAACATGCATCATCTCCATTGGGATATTTTTTTAGCATTACTGTATGATTTTATGTACAGTATCAAATTGTCGACAGAATAAAAATATCCTTCAAGACTATCATCTTTGAGTTCCACTGCTTGCCTCATTATATGTATTTTGATGGAGTTTTGTTCTCTGAACTGG
>NC_031495.1:59852557-59869482 GCF_000237925.1 Schistosoma mansoni | reverse complement strand
CGGAAAACGGGGCTTTCTGGACATGCTTTGTTCCGAAAACAAAATCCCCCAAGTGGGGTTCCATTTACTTCTCGGAACTGTGCGTTAATTTTTAAAGTGATGTTAGATAGACCGCTATCGGTTACCTGGAAGCACTTGCATCAAAAATCACCCACCTGAGCTACAAATCTTCTCCACCACATTATATGTATTTTATTTAATGACTATATTGGGACACTCCTCATATGATACACATATACGACATAAGATTGATTAAAATTCAGTTGAAACATTAACAACGGGATAATCCAAATCATCACAAATTAAATACTAGCCTTCAGTCGTTATATAATATTTTTGGATATCAAATCTCATAGTTGAAACCAAAGTAATTTACTTCTTATTAAAAATATTTCCAGCTAACCAATCTAACCTCAAAATGAAATATTGGTCGATATATTTCAAAGGTATTTAAGCTGATCAGATTGCCGAATTGTTTTACAATCAATTCAAGATAATGACTTTAGAATTGAAGCATTTGACCACATACAGTTAGGGGTTTGAATTTTGTTAATGAATAGTGAGAGTTCGTCGACTGCTAAACCACACAGAACATAACACTTCCATAGTCGCGAAATCCTTATCAAATGTTCATTATTTGTACTGACATTCTAATACGTAGTTATAGACGATGGAATAATTAGACTTATTAGGTGTTTTACCTCATTTAGCGACTCACCAGAAACCTAAGGATACAAGACATCTATTTCTTTATAGTTTAATACCTCTCAATAATAATCATCCCAACCCCCGCAGGAATAGAACCTGTGAAGTTGGGAATAAAGAACAACTCAAAAGTCTAATGGTAGCAAACTCATCTCAAAAACCGATGGCTATTAGCCCGGTCACTATGAGATCATGGCTGCTAATTTCTAAGGAGTCTCAAAGTTAAATAAATTAGCTATCCAAAGCCTCGCATTTCTTCACTTGTTGACCACAGAAATGATAGCCTGATTAAATATATGTTAAACTCATTTACTGGAGTAGAAATAGTATTACATGACTTAATAATGTCATTTGCGTATTTTTTCAAATACATTTTTAGCTTTAAGGAAAATTATTGTAAGTTAATTTTGTGTTTTTCTGAGTTAAAACTAAACATTTCAGATCATTTCCCAAAGAAATCGAGAAAGTTATCAACTATTCATAGTCACCATAACACCAACAAGTGTCTTTATTATGAAGTTAATAGTTAACTAATAATTTATTCCTCATTAAACATTTTGCAAAAGAACTTACAGTTGACTGATGTCGTGTACGCGTGTATCTACTGTCGTTAGTTGGAGGCAATAAGCGACCTGTTTTACTTGAGTAAAGAAGTTCGGGTGGTGCGTTTTGGTTTTTGTTCATCGTTTCTGAAATTTGATTGTTCATTTTAAACGGAATCTTTTCATCTAAGCTAGAAGGTAGATAATAAGAGCTATTTCTATTTGAGGAATTATTGAAGCGATCAAAATGTTGATCATAGTTGTTGTTATCTGCCTGTATTGGTATTTGTAATTGACCTAAAGTGGAAAATAAAAGAAATTTATGGGTAAATATATGGGAAATATGAAGAACGTGAAGTTAATTTCTTATCACCTAAAATGGTTTGAATAAAATGGACAGGTTGGATGCAACTATACGATTTGAAATTTGCAGATGACCTGACCCTTCTATCCCATACACGCTAACAAATTCAGCTGAGGACAGCCAATATAGTAGCAGTCAATGCATCAGTAAGCCTCAATATACACAAGGGAAGAAGCAATATCCTCAAATACAACACGGAGAACAACCAAATCATACTTGATGAAGAGGCTCTGGGACTAGTGGAAAGTTTTACGTACCTACCTGGACAGCATCATCAATATATAAGCAGAATTAAATGCAGGTACAATATCAAGGACTGGAAAAGCAAGGACACCATTCTTACAGTTGAAGAACGTATAGGACTCGAAACAGCCGTAGGTAAGCCAACATCAAAATCAGAATCTTCAATAAAAACATCAACATAGTTCTACTGTATGGAGCTGAGACTTAGAGAACTCCTACAACCATAATCAAAATGGTACAAGTACTTATAAACAATTGTCTACATGAGATACTCAGTGTCCGTTGGCCGGATACTATCAGCGACAGCCTACTTTGGGAGGGAGCAAATCAACTTCCGTCTGAAGAGAAGATTAGAAAAAGACGTTGGAAGTGGATGGGACATACATTAAGGAAATCACCAAACTGCATCACGAGGCAAGCCCTAGCTTGGAATCCTGAAGGGAAGCGGAAAAGAGGAGGGCCGAAGAACACATTACAACATCGGGAATAGGAGGCAGATATCAAAATGGCGAATAGCAACTGTAAAGAACTGCAAAGGATTGTCTAGGATAGAGTTGGATGGAGAATGCTGGTGGGTGGCCTATGCTCCTCCATGAAAGGCAACATGCGTAATCTAAAGTAATCTAAAGTGGTTTAAGTAAAGTAGAACTCTATTTGTAAATAGTTTCCATTATCTATAGACATTTAAGAACGGGCTCATGGTTCTTGTTTAGTTTAGATTATCTAAAATGATAACTTTTAGGTTTCATATTCACTATTTAAATTCCACTAGCGCTTTAGAGAGTTCTGATAAAGAATGAAACTCTAAAATAACCAGATTAAAAGAAGACATTATTATTTTGTAGAAGCCTGTGTTTGTTTCGTAATAAATATATTGCTACAGTAAAAAACTGACTGAATTTAAACAACACGTAGACAATATCACAATGAATTTATGAGTCGATTTGAGCTAAACTACTATTGAAAACCTGGAAACACTGGACGGCCGTTTCTTCTTAGTATGGGACTCCTCAGCAGCTTACAGGTTAAGCGTTCTCTCACGAGACTGAAAGTCATGAGTTCGGGTTCCATGTAAGGGATCGTGGATGCGCACTGCTGAGTAGTCCCATACTAGGATAATACGGCTGTCCAGTGCTTCCAGGTTTTCACTGGTGATCTATCCTAAATCAACTCATGAATTTAACCATTAAAATGTAAATAAAAATTATGCGGAAAATTAAAATGAGGATGAGTATTTAAAAAATAATTAATAACCTTATTCAAATATTTTTGCAGAACTCAGTGTTCATAGAAAAAGACAAATTCTTAGAAAAAATTCAAGTTAGTGTAAAATGACTTTTAAGCGTATTTCGGTTTAAAGTGACCTTTAGTTGTCTAAATGTTGATCTAACCTAATCGAACTATTCAGAACAGTTCATTCAGTAGTTTAACAACCTATTTATTGATTTAAATAAAAGATTTAAAATCAAATGTCTTCCGCTATATTGTACTACTTTCTGCTATCAAGTAGTTGACGCTTATCCTGAAAATTTCCATGAGTTATGCATTAGAATTGATCTCATCTTTTATGTGCATTCATATGTGAAATTAAAATAAGCTTAAGCTCTATTTAAGATGCTAACATGGATAGTCAACAGTCTATAGTTTGCATGCAACTAAAGGGTCAAAATGAGTTTCTTAAACCTTCTTTTATGAAAAGTTCAAAAAATAAAACCTGATTGCATTAAGTATGATAAGCTGAACTGAAGATGATATTTTGAAAACTGAAAGTGAATCTTTCAAATCTTTATGTTGAAAATTTAACTTACTTGCTACAAAGATGGGAATAACAGTAGTCTGCTTCCAGCTGTATTTTATAATAAAGAGAAACCATCAATTGGTTGAAGTCAAATGGAAATTCAGTACCTACGTTTTGTATGACGGAATTCCTTTAGCTCTCACACTGGAAACATAGTCAGTATAGATCAAACCGTAAAGCGAAAAGACTTTGGTGATTATACGGTGAACTATTAGTTTGACTATAAATGAATGGCTAAAAGTAGTTTGTCTTTCTTAAATTCTAAAACCTCATCACAATGCATCTATAAACTGTTGATGTAATTACTAAACTGTGTTTAACCATAATGAGCTAAAAATCACATTGAACTCATCAAATAAGAGTGATAAAGTTGTGTTCATGAACAATATGGAATGAACTCAATCTTGAAGTGCTAATTTTACGCACGATATTGTAATGATCGTATTCGAGCTGTACAAAATACCAAAGTCTTTTCTTATTGAATGGATATATTTCACTTCACCAAAGAATGTTTATTAAGTTAAAATTATAAGTTTCCAAACGTTTCCTAATTGCATTGGATCATGAATTTTCCATTTGTCATACGTTAAATTTTCTGATAGATATCGTATTTATGATATTCATATTTGTTGACTATTTCCAAATAAACTGATGTCAAATAAAAGTAAACTAGAACCAACACTTCAACACCTTGGTCAATTCTATTTAGCTGTAATTTATAGCATTTAAATATAAGAGCATATCTTTTATGCTACTTATTACTGAATACTCAAGCTTATTTAATTTTTCATCAAATTCCTACTTGGTACGAAATCTAGAAGTCGAAAAATCAGATACCTATATGTATAAAAATATTCTTAGACGTAAAGAATATTCCATATGTGGAGAAATTCAAACACTTCTCTTCTACCCAAAGTTTGTGCTGCTGATGATGTCGTTCAGAGGGACGATGAAAGCTCCACGATCAAACCATCCAGTTCAGAGAACAAAACTCCATTAAAAACTTCGAAAAAAAATTGACATAAATGAATACAAAAACTCAAAACAAAATCATTGATAAAAAACTTACTTAAAATACTTCCAGTAAGATAACCTAATTCACTTTGCCATTTCATTCGACGTTCTGATAATTCTTTATTTAACATATTCATTTGTTGTCTTTCATTTAAATATTCTTGTGATTGTTTTAATTCTTTTAAACAATTCATTTCAGATTCAATTAATGGACCAATAATTGGTGGACGTTCACGTACTGAATAATTTCTTAAACCTGTAAAATATTTCAATCCATTAATCGTATCTAATCGAGGAATTTTTCGACAAGTTAATGATAAAGGAAGAATCCCGACAGGAACATGATGTAAACAGTAATTGGATTTCCATAATTTGTTTAATGAATCATTATTATTATTATTATTTTTTAAATTCAACTTTAATGAATTATTTACTAAATAGTCTGTATAATAACTTGGTGATAATCCAACGGGAAAGTTAGTGCGTTTACTCAAATCCAAAGAAGAATTATGATTTCGTTGAGTTGATGGAATATTATCATCTGTTAAGATTGGATCATGTACTACACGTACAGGTAAACCAAGAAAACCAGTAAAATATGTTACTCTTTGAGGATGTGGATTATGTCGTCCAGAATAATTATGAAGATGATTTATTTCCTCATTAATATAGTTAGACATTTGGCTTGTTCTAATTCTAAGCTATTTTGATTCGTTTCACTGATGATTACTACAAAAAATAAATTTTGTCGAAAAAATAGATCAAAAAATCAATATTTTCTAACTAACGGATCACGTTACTTTCAAATTAAGACATATTTTAAGATTAAAACAAGTTATATAAAACAGTCATTGGAAGAGGTAAATAACTCAAATAAATGTGACCTTAGATTCAGTTTGTAAAAAAAGTGTAAACTTGAATAAATATATAAATAAACAGAAAGATAATAAACTATTGATTGGTATTCTCTCATTATCAATCAACGGTATTCGCCAGCCTTTATTGACACTTTACAACAAACTGATTTTGAGTAGAAAGTGAAATAATAGAATATTCTATCATATTGTTCTATATACATATGTTACATAGAGCCAACTACTGACTAATTTTGATGATTAACTTCCTGAGTTCCAGAAAAAAGCTGTGGACCGGGGAATTCAACCTTGTAGAATGGGAGGCAGTTGATCACCAGTGGTACTGGGCGATAGTTAACCAATGTTATAAATTGATTTGAGTTAGACTTGTACACAGTTGGGTCTCAGCTCAGTGGTTTAAAGGTTAGACGTTACCTCTAGACCTGAAGGTCATGAGTTCTATCTATAGTGAGATTGTGGATGAGAATTGTTGAGGAATCTCATACTAAAACACAATAACTGTCAAATACATCTTGGTTTTCACTGATTATTTAACTAAGACTGTCTGTTATGCTCACTACAGAAGACTAACTGTTAAATGATGTTGTCTATGGAAGAAATCATTTAAATACAAATTCACCGAGATATTACATTACAATTTTTGCTATCGATTATGATAAGGAACTTAAGAGTAGTTTATCGAGTTATATAACTTCGTGACTAAGCTGACAATGCTTAGTCAGACAAATTTCATACAACTTAAAAGATTATGTTAGGTTAAACCAGATATTATTAACTTATTTAACTAATTTTGAATAGGTCTGGATTATTGATGCAGCGAAGTTTCATTGTTTTGATAATTTGGTTATATATGGGATAACGAAAGCCGACTTGACATTGCTTTCAAAATCAGTGTCTACTGAATATGCAATTATAAACTTTGCATGATAATTTTCAATAATTCAATATTAATGTTTGTGAGACAAGATACATTTAATTTTATTATAGGGGTTTTTAGAGCTTGCTGAAATTTCATAGTCTGCATCACAGATTGACTTTAGTTTTGGACCATTGGTAAAAATAATTTGGCCGGTTAGCAGTTAGAAAATGAGATAGACTGTAAAACTATTTCGTCTTATCATGGGATCGCTCATCAGTGGACATACATAAACCTACCAGGGATAGGTAAATCAATGTGAATTCAAGGGTTGAATACATGATAGGAACTTGAATAAAACGAGAGAAACAGCTGGCGCATAACAATTTGGATTCAATTTTATTTCTTAGGTTCTTATAAGCTCTCTGTAACTATATTAATGTTTAAATATGACAGAATAATAGATGATGTTTATTGAAAAAAGTGTACTATATACTAATCAATTTAGAAACCTAATGCCTAATTAAATAATGTTACTAGAAATAACGAAACTAAAACAAATAAATAGGTAATGATCACATAAACCGCAATATATCATATATTTGTTTTCAATCAACAGATGTATATATTTTAGTCTAACAGTCGAAATGCATTCTAGGATCTAGTTTTCATTGTCATGATAGTACTGTGTTAAGAAACAAACATTGAAATCGTCTTAGACTAAGAAATAAAAGGGATAATTATAAATGAGATAAAGTGTTAAGTGTAAGACCTAAAGATTTATTTCTCTCCTTAATTATGACCATGAATTCAACTGAAGTATTTTGAACTCATAGTATCTCAAAAATTGATCCTTAATTATTTCAAGATAAAATGAACAATACTTTAAGCCGATGTTTATGTTTATTTATATAAGGAATGATTGAATAGAATATTTCGTCACTCGTAGTTAATTAATTAAGAAATACTGTGGTGAACAAGAAAACAAGTGGTGACAATCGAATGTATTTGCACATAGAATTACAGAACATCATAGCAAAATCTGATAATCATACCGTAAATACATAATTTGCAAAATGTCAATCTGATGTGTGGGCGAGAATGATAATGATTGGTTGTTTTGCTGAGTCAGACATGTGGATAGTGTGATAGGTGTTATATATTCCCCTATCCTTATTATTATTATTATTAATTGGCTGTTCCTTGTTGTTGGATTGTGTCGGATTTTGGTGTGGAAATATATTAACGTTCTAGTCAGGCTGATTTCGTGTTCTTGATCTCAGTTGTGTTGAAGTCCTGTAGAATAGACACTGGGTGGGAATCTAGTGTAGATATTCGTCTGAGGTAAATTAACGTCCCACATACGTGTAAACAATGAAAGGACTTTTATAACAAGAAACCCTAGAGTTATAAGAAATATCCTACTTTTATAACACAATCAATTGTCTCAAACTTGAATGTTCCTTTGCAAATGTCAATTAATCGTCTCAAAATTCATTGTTCCTTCATTTCCATATCAACTACTTTCTGTTCTAGTTCTTTCCTTCTAGATCTTTTCGACCTTCTAGTACCAGACATTTTATTCTTGACTAGCTTTACATACTACTTATGTCAATATAAGTAGCACACATCACAATACGACAGTGAAATGTAATATTCAGTACTTTTCCGATAAGAACAGTTAAAGTGATAAATGTTGTTTGCTTGTATGAATGGATAAAAAAATGTGCAAATCATGTCTATGACTTGATTTATGCGAAGAAAATTCGGGTGTCGATTCTATTTCCGACATGATAAATTATCTATATTATTGAAATTATCTCTTATGTAATAATCATAATGAAGTAGGACTAATCCATCTTTTTTCCAGAAAATATGAAATATTTAAAGTGACATATAGTTTACACTATGTAGATGTTATTCTAATGATGATATCACAGGATTAAAAATTCACACTTGACCATCTAAGTAATAAATTAGGTACATTAATTTTGACGTAAACTTGATCCAATTTAAAGGTTATTCAACAAAAAATTCATAAAACTAATCATTTGTTTTTTTTAACAGTTTCTAAGGTAAATTGTACATAATTAATAACATTAAAATAAGTTGACAATATGAATTATATATAGTTGAAATCATGAGTCAATTGAAGCTAGACCACCATGGAAAACCTGGAAGCACTGGATGGCCATTTTGTCCTATTGTGGGACTCCTCAGCAGTGCGCATATACGATCCCGACTCGTGAGATTCGAACCCAGGATCTATCAGTCTCGTGAGCAAGCGTTTAACCACTAGACCACTGAGCCAGCCGGCATTAAACGGTGTTAATATCTAACTTCAACCAATCCACGAAGTTGAGCAAATATTCACTAATTGTCTTCAGTGAGCTGATATCTCCCACCAGACTTGGTTGAATTCCACTGGTTACGGCCGTCCAGTGCTTCCAGGTTTTCCATGGTGGTCCAGCTTCAATTGGATCATAATTTCAACATGATAAAATTACTAAAATCTCTACAAAACCCACTTCTAATATGAATTATGAATAAAATTTGACATAATTTGATCAGTTAGTTGTAATAGATATGAAGAAGTTCAGTTTCATGTATTCGAAATGGCTTAGTTAGTGATTTTTTTTTTACAAATATCTTACATAATTAAAAGCTAAGTAAGGCTGTCATATGAATTTCTATATATGGAAAGTGAGTTTCGTAATGAGTTTAACTAAGTTGCAATAGTAATTAGGTATAAATGTATATGATTATATATTATGATGAAGGTCAGGTCAAACAAAGTTGGTGCATAATGAAGAAGTTAAACATGAATTGTATTTTCATGTTAAAATTCTCTACTATTTATTGTTGGTTCAGGAAAATTATTGAATATAAATAAGACCATATATGGTAGAAGAAGCCTAAAACTGTATGGAAAAGAAATCGTAAAAGCAGTTTTTAAGTAAGAGGTACGAATTTTAAATCGGTGTTTGTGGCTTACAGTAGATAGTTTGAAAACCTTTTAACTATATGACTGAATAAACTCTGTGTGCAAGCTGTAGTGAGAAGTGGGTGTTTATACTAGTTTGTACAATGAACAATAGTTTGGACGTTTATGTTGTAAATTAAGTGGAAACATTTATTTATAATAGTCGATCGATGAAATGCTTTTTACTTAATGAATAATTTACTTTTCACTAACTTTCAAAGATTTTCAGAGAAATATTCATCTATGATAGTTGTGCAACATTACTAATTGGTTGACCTTGAAAATGTGAACCATCAGACAGTAGTTCAGGAGTTGAAAGACTAGACGATCATATGGAGGCTTAAAGTCTTGGCTTTGATTTACATTGAGGACATAGTTGGGCACCATCAATAAATTCCTTACTATGACAGAACAGCTATCTAGTGCCTCCTGGTTTATATTGATTTCCTATTGTAGTCAGTCCGTGATGAATAACTAAAAGTCTAACAATATCCACAACCCTTAATGCTAAATATTAGTCTGTCAATTTAGATTATCTGAAGTATTAAGAAAACATATTTTGAATCGCTCATTTTCATTTATTGAAGTATAGATCCTTTAACTTATCCTCCCTTATCTTTACTTTTGTAACTTGATCAAATCATTTCATTTAAACAAAAAAGCTAAGGAAGGGTGACGAATTTATGTATCGATAGTGAATTTTCACTTAGCGTTGTTATATCACTTCACTGAGTTTATATAAGTAGTTTATCAGTTAAGTGACTTGCAAATAACTTTAAAAAGATTTTATGCAGTTTATGGGAACAAAGTATTAACAATTTTATGTAAACTGTATTTAAGTTTAAAACTTAGACTTCTAAAAGTAATATGTAGACTAAAATTCATGGCGAGACTATAATTTATGGACGACCTTTGAACGAATCTTAAGACAATCAGAAGACAGTGCAGAGTAAGAATATATTATACAAAGTCAAAGAATTTAAGTGGATATACTTCTCTTTTATGGTCCAAAATCTTGTCAAGGTTAGAAAGAGGTCCAAAAGTTCCAGGATCTTAATGCATAAGGTAGAGGAACTCATCCATATGGCTCTATAATAGTTGGTCTCTGGACCCATTATAAGGTCACAAAAACTCTTTCAGCCTCGACCACATAGCTTCATTATTGTTTGTGTGTACTCTGGTTGTGTAAGTTTATCATTTTTACTATGGATATACCCCTACAATACCCATACTACTGAACAGACAAAGTTTCAGTAATATCTGCGATTATTGTAGCCAATGTTACTGGTGCTTGCATTATACAGTTCACAGCAATTATTATAATATGCCTTAGTCTCAATCCGGATCGAGTTATAAAAGTTCCTATTCTATCAAACGTCTTCCTTCAACATATATTACATCGAAGGACAACATCACGGAAGTCTGCACAAGGTCTATGAGTCATTTAATTACCGCAATTACAAATACAAGAACTTCTTAGTAGTCTCAATTGTTGTAGCCGCTTAATTATCGCATCTTCCCTTAAATCCTCTGTGAACCGATGGTACATGAGCATCAGGTACTGAAATTGGTATCGTGACCTTCAAAACCCTCAAACACTTCTGATTGGCTCGTCCATAAATTATAGTCTCGCCAAATTCATCATCAGTTGTATTTGATATGACAGAACACATGTAATAAATCTTAGTTACCATTTAAATCTAATTTGAAATACTTTACTCAATAACATTTTAGTAACTATTATTATATGACAAAAAAAATACAAAATTATTTACCTTGAGAATAGTATAATCAGTATATTGTTTATCTAACAATTTAGTTACTTGCAATCAAATCAATAAACTGTCTTACCTATGGGAATTTAATGCATGATAAACTTCATTTAGGATTAGTAAAAAAGAAAAGAAAGAAAACTAATTTAAAACTTTGTATGGTAACAAATGGAATGCTTTTTCTGAAATAAGTTCTGTTTTTTTTTTTTAATATTTTTTTATTAAACTTTCCTTTAACACCGTATTATCTTGAATCTCACAGTTGAAGTGTTTGATTATTCTTAAAGGTTTTCTTTTTCTTCAAATGTTATGATTTCTAGAAAAAAACTAAAAATATTGTGATTATTTATTGGATATTAGAATGTTGATTAGATAAAACGTTTATCATCAACTATCAGTTTTATACTATACCATAACTCTGTTACTACGATAGAAAAATGATGTGTTGAATTTATGTTTATTGGTGATCTGTTGTAACTGATTGATCACAACAACTAAGATAAACAATTTCATTTTAGATCAACTAACATTCTGGTTATTTAAACCCTGAAACCATAATTGTTAGTATTGAAATATGGATCAGTTAAGCTTTTGTTTTAATCAACAGAAAATTCAAACTAACCCATCACAAATAGTCTTTTGAACTGACAATACTAGCACTGGTTTTTGAAACTAGGCATCATAGTGCATTCACAGTAATTTTTACTAGGGTAACGTCTTATTCGAGATGTTACGATAGTTCATTTTATTCTTCTCGCAAAAATATTAAAGAAATTTACATGAAGGGGTTTTTGTGCATATTATAGTAGGTTTAATAGTTGAGATCATGAGTTCAACCAGGTCTGTTGTGAAAAAGTAACTCACTGAAGACAATGGTGAATGTGTCACTCAATTTCGTGGATCGGTTGAAGTTAGACATTAACACCGTTGGATACCGGCTGGCTCTGTGGTCTAGAGGTTGAACGCTTGCTCACGAGACTGATAGGTCCTGGGTTGAAATCTCGGGAGGCGGAGTCCTGGATGCTCACTGCTGAGGAGTCCACATTAGGACGAAACGGCCGTCCAGTGCTCCCAGGTTTTCCGTGGTGGTCTAACGTCAAATGACTCATGATCTCAACTAATAAAATTTTCATGAGTCTACCAAACATCTTTTGAATTTTAACTCTGAATAAAATTACTGCACAAACACGTTAACTGGCTTTGTTTGAGTTCAGGGAGTGTGAGAAATATGATTACTGACTATATAAAAACAAAATAGAATTCACTGTACAAAATAAATTTATTAGCATAAAGTGATTGATGAAATTCATAATAAGTAGCTTATAATCTTTTTTTGATATTTTCAAACGAATATTCGAAATTAAGTACATACTAGTATTAAAAATATGTTCATGATTTGTTGTGAGAAAACAATTTTTAATCTGTAAATTATAAAACAACTCAGAACTGGGGTCAGTGTTAAAGATGTTCAAGAAAATATATCTTTCTTGAGAATAGAGACTTGCATATTTGGTTTTTAGTCTACCTACACTTCAACATGACCTTTTTGGAACTTCAAGTGTCTATTCTAAGAAGGACTTTTAATTTTTACAAGAATAAGTCTAGTGTATATGACGGCTGATGGTACTTTAACACCATTCACAACTTTTGAACATTTCATAATATTAATGACATTTTGAAAACCCTTGACTGATATTGCTGAATAACGTTTTGTTATGCTCCACAGGTTTTAATCAATAAAAATTTAAAGGTGTATAAACTCTCTCGAAGAATAGATTAATCGAACTAATATGACAAGAATATATGAATCTGAAACAGTTTTGATATTTATAAATTTTTGGAGTACTCAAGCTAGTACTGATTATATAAACCACTTTGCTTTCAATATGAAACTCAACACATTTCGCTTCCTGATGACTTTATGAGCTTGGATAAATATGTTTTCAAAATCATGGTAAGGAATTAAGTTTTGTAGAACTTGTTGTTTGGCTGTTTTCCCATTATTGACAGCTATTATTAGGTTTGTCATTAGCCGTATGTTTATAAAATCAGTTAGGCAATGCTGTGATACAAATTTCAAGCTCTAATAAATTTTTAATCAATAGTCTTTCAATTTATAGGGAATTCATCAGTTACATCTACCTGTATACCAGTACTGATGTTAACACAGATGCGAATTCAGTATTTATTGTTTAAGATTCTTAGTTAATAACAGAGGCTAACCAAAGTTATTGAAGATTCTTATAAACTGAAATATTTATATATGTAAACCCATTTAACATGTTGGTAACTGTCGCGACTCAACATAGTCGACTTTCAAAGCGATAGATACTGTGTTCGAGTCTTCGTATAAGTAGCAACATTAGAATACAAGTAAGTTCAACTAACGAGTTTCATTAAGGATATAACACACCTCTAGAAATCGAATCGCTGTTCACGATACGGATTCATTGTAGAACACATTTTTTTGAACTCTAAATCTGTATAATTATAGATAAGTCAGTAAGTGAAAATAATTCAGCTCCATGCAGTTAGTTCCCTTTATGAATTTAAATAAAGACAACAAATATTGATGCAGAATAGTATGAATTCATTATATTTTGTGGTTTCTCATCAGCTGCTTACAACCAAATATGCATTAGAGTTTTAGCATTGGGGTAATAAATAAAATGGAACGACTGACATAAGTGAATGTAAAGGATTGGAATAACAAAAGATCATCAATGATAACTATATATATATATATATATATATATATATATATATATATATATATATATAGGTATTAGAATGAAGGGTGGCGTAATAGTTGAGTGGAGTTCAAAGACAGATAAGATCAAATGTGTGATAATTTCAAAGACAGATAAGATCAAATGTGTGATAATTTTAGAGGTAATTAAAAACAATTAGGGTGGGTTACGTAATAATTGAATAAAATTTGGTGTGAGAGAAAGGGTGGTTTAAGAGTTGGGTATGGGAAGAGGAATATAATAAAAACTGAATATTAACTAAAATAAAACTAATAACAAAAAATAAAACAACAACAAAAAAAAAACAACGGATTACCAGGGTAGTAATAAGTTTATCACTGTCTCTTTTTGAGTACATAGATCCGGTTTGAGTTTTTTTGTCGCGATCGCTTCAGCAAACCGGAGAGCAGTTGTACTTCTTTGTTTGCTAATAATTTTGAAGGCATGAGAAATGTCAATGTTGTGCCCGGTGTCGAGTAAATGCCGAGCTACCGCACTGTTGAGAACCCTGGTCCCTTGCAGCCTCAGTTTCCTAGGAACATGCTCAGAAATGCGAACATGTACTCTTCTCTCGGTTCTTCCAATGTATGTGCTTTGGCACGTACATGTAAATTGGTAAATGCAGTTGGAGCTACTGATCCATCGGTATGTTTCCGTTTACTTGTTACTTCCATAAAAGTACACAGTCACCTAGTAAATTTATCTAACTCTATCTTAGTGTTTTTTTCTTAAAACCATGTTCAGATGTAATTAAATTAAACCCTTTCAATAATCTACTTCTGATATCCTTAATTGAAAACAATGTATGAAACTATGTCATTTGAAGTAAGATAAAGTTAGAAAATGGATTAACTGGAAAATCCATCATCACATTTTCTTCCTAGATAATTTATTCAGCATTATGGTAAGATAATTTATTTGTGTTATTTAAACAAATTTCATTTGTACTTAATGACCACACCAGTGAACATTTTTATCTTCTAACGTTAAACCACAGATACGCTTGAATCAACGTTGATCCATTTATCTCAATTAGCAAATAACATAAGAAAAATTGAGACGCTAAATAAAAACCAGCTACCTTTATAAGTATAAATGATGGTGGCTAGCAGTAGAATCCAAAACGCGCTTTTTTTTCTATTCGCGGTTCGTTAGCTGGATGTGCTTGCATCCCAGAGTTGATGTTCATTCCAAGACTCGAAACAAGTACCCTTTGCTCCAAATGCTATCATGTCGTCCACTTATCTATTGAGCCCTGAAAGTCACTAGCTTGTGAAATGAAATCAAGTTTGAATTCATTTTTGTAGTGTTTATTTGAATTTTCCCATTGATGTTTAGGACTGCAATTGATCGGTCTGTTATTGGCATATGTGCATTTTCTGTTGATTGCCTCGATATCGAGGTAATCGAGAGAGGATATACATATGCCAATAAGAGATCGATCAATTACAGTCCTAAACATTAATGATAAGATTCAAAAATCCAATACAAAAATGAAATTAACTAGATTTTTGTTGATAATAATCTACTTACATTGAATTCATCGTTTAAATTTATGGTAATTTTTTGTATTTGTCAACAATATTCTTTTAGGATTATGAAAAAAATCCTCCTCTGTATATCTAATCTAATCGTTTATAGTCACGTTCAAAGTAATTTAGTTTTGTCCGAAATACGTAAATCAATGCAGCATTAGGCATTAAACTAAAATTATAGACAGATGTTACTGATCAATTTAACGTTAAAAAGGATAATTACAGAAATTGTTTCTAGTTTGCTGCACACTATTCAGTAATCGTTTGTTGATACTAATGGAATCAGTAGATGTTATATGCTATTTTAATTTCTCAACTAGTTGATCATTCCGTAGTACTAAATTTTGAAATGTTAATCCAAAATAATTGAGTTTGTCTGACAAATGACCAAGGAAGACAATTTTATATATAAACATTACAAGTGATTCATAGTCAATCAGTTAGGTTAAACACTGACCACAAATCAGCTTAAGAAATCAAATAGTGATTGTCTTTTTGATCTTCCAGTCATTTTGTGGTGTGTGCTACTTATGTCGACATAAGTAGTATATAACTCTAATTAGGAATAGAATGTCTGGCACCAGAATGTTGAGAAGATAAAGAAGGAAAGAACAGGAACACAAAGCAACTGATATGGAAATGCAGAAACAATGTAGTCTGAGACAATTAATGAACATTTTGCAAATGAAGTATTGGAATATGGTTTTCATTAAGTAGCTCTGTAATTTTGTGCCAAATATATAATCTGTTGTCCTCACCTGTGTTCTCTTTCACTACAACTTCTCTACAAATGCAATATGCATACGATTTGGTTTTTTTTCCGTTCTATGTGGACACAATGGAGGACAAATAACTTTAGTGTTTCATGTGTTGACGTCTATTACAAAAATATTTAGTGTTTAACATAAATATTTTATTAGAAAATTGTGTAAAAGTAGTTTCACAGTCTTCTAATCACTTTCATTGTACACAACAAGCTACTTGATGAGAATCAGATGCTATTTAGTAAACAAGCACAAATCGTCTTTAGATTAGAATAGTGAAACACCGGTCATCATAAACTGAAGTATATCAAATGAATAACGTGTTGTGAGTAATAGAGATTATTACTGTTTGAAAGTAGATAAATTATTGAATTCATTTAGTATTGTTTGTTTGAATCTTTCCATTGATGTTTAGGACTGCAACTGGTCAGTCTGTTATTGACCATATGTTCATACTGTGCGTATTGCCTCGATATTGCCTTGGTTCACAAGCATTATAAGCAAAGATAGATAGCGGTTAGCAGTGGAATCTATAACGCGCGTTTTGTCCTATTTGGGACTCGTCAGCTGGATGTACCTGAATCTCAGAGTTAATGTTCGCTCTAGGACTCGAACCCAGTACCTTTCGCTTCAAACGCTAGTTGCAGTCCTAAGCATCCATGGGAAGATTCAAACAAGCCATACTAAGTGAATTCAAACTTCACCCCATTTCACAGGCAAGTGC
>NC_031495.1:59834250-59852130 GCF_000237925.1 Schistosoma mansoni | reverse complement strand
AATAGGACGAAACGCGCGTCCTGTATTCCACTACTAACCATTATCCATCTTTGCTTATAGACAAATTATTGCTTGCAATTTTATTTTGATAATGTTATACCAATGAAACTAATTAAAAGGAATTAATAAAAGCATATTCACATTAGATACAATGTTCAATATCATGTCTTTGACTTGATTTTGTTATTATTAAAGGGGTATCCATTTATTTTCAAAATTAACTAATTTTCTAAAATTGTTAATATAAATGGAAAAACTATTTTTTTTTTCGGCATGAAATTATAAAAGTAAATCATTTATTGGTAGAAAAGAGAAAACAAAATTAAAAAAAAATTTAATCACAGGAATATACATGTATTAAATAAAACAAGGTTATACTTGTATAATAGGACTATTTACACAGTTGTTCATTTCATAATTAATTTGATTTTTTGATAAATGGTCATTCGTGACAATGAAAACAATAATATATAAGTAGTATATATATATATTTGGTAGTAGTATATATGTATATATTATTTATCGCCATGTTTTTATATCTGAAATATCTTTATTTTGTTTTATTTATTCAAAATAAATGATCAATTGAATACAGTAGAGATGTAATTTTCATAATATCAGATAATTTTTTTTAAAAAAAATCATAAAACATCTAAACTATTTATGATATTAAACTTTCAGCCAAATAAGGGAAAAAATTTTTGATAGTGGTCATATTGTAGATAAATCGAAATCATTTCAAGTGATCTTTCGTGTACCTCTATCATTTCCCAACGGAGTTCGTCCCCGTCTCCTTCATATAGCAGAAGCCATAGGAATTCGTACATTCCACTTCAATTTATGTGTACAGAAGAAATTCGTAATCCCCTATCCCTTCCATGGCCGGACATAACTTAACAATTGACATTATTATTATTTGTAAATTTTATTTTTATTATTTTTAATTTTGTTATCATTTGTTTGTAATTTTCTACCTCTTTCCGTTTGTACTCTTCACTATCTATTTACTTAAATACTTCTTATTACGTAATGATTTTTAATGTTTTGTAATCACTATTCTAAGTCTATTTACCCACGTTTGACCTCCTATTTCCAATGCTCAACTGTTGAGAAGACTTTTGTTATCGTAATTTAATATTCTTACTACTATTAGTACACCTGTCTTCCCACTATCAACTTGTACTTTTACCTATTATGCTCGGTGATGTATTCCATTTCATTGTGATTATTGACTCAAATAGCCTTGATTGGTCTAACATTTTCGTATAAATATTCATGTATATTAGAGTAAAGCCTGATGACGATCTAATTGAGAACAATTGTTCGCTTACATATGTTGTTCTAATGTTTGAGTATGTGGGTAGGGATCTAAAAATGAATAAATAAATAAACTAATCAAGGTAATAACTTGTTGATTACTTACTTACGCCTGTTACCCCTCGTGGAAGAGCATAGGCCACACACCAGCATTCTCCATCCAACCCTGTCCCAAATAATCCTTTCCAGGTATTTTCAGTTAACATTCATTCTTTTCATATCTGATTCTATTTTCCAGCACAATGTATTCTTCGACCTTCCTCTTTTCCGCTTCCCTTCTGGACTCCAAGTTGGGGCTTGCCTCGTGATGCAGTTTGCTGATTTCCTTAATGTATTTCCGATCCACTTCCAACGTCTTTTCCTAATTTCCTAATAACTAGTTATTTAAAATAATTTACATGTAGATCATTTACATTCAAAGTAAACTTAGCTAAGTTATTTACAAGAATTTAAGTTACTTTTAAGTGAATTTTTATTTTGAATCAATGTGTAATTTGTAAATTAGGCAACAATTATATTAAACGGTAAATTTACTCTTTAATGAAAGGATTTAATTTCTTCATAACGGAGTATGTTAATAAATATAAAGTTGATTCATATTATAGCAACTCAGATACAATTGAGTTTGTTTACACCTAATCTGGTTAAGCCCTTTTTATTAACTTATACTTAACAGACATCGTCATTTGGATAGTAACAATTTACATATTCTTTGCACTGCTATAGCACTAGAGCACATGACACTATCCGAAATGTTGACTGCTTAAATATCATTCGATGTCTCATACACCTCCCCATATGTGTACGCACGCAAATATTATTATCAACCTTTGTTTTGCTTTGCTGTGCCCTTATTAAATTTGACTATAAATTGCCTATGTAATTGCTTGCTATTCTCTCGCTTGCTTCTCGTTCGTTTCCTTCGCTTGTTTGCCTGTTCACTCGCTCTCTCGCTTGCCGCTCGTTCGCTCGCTGATATTCGCTCAGGTGTTGTTAGCTTTTTGACCTGAGTTATTCGACAATAAACTGTAGTTGCTGCTATCCGTCGTCTTCTGATTTTACGCACCGTTAAGTTTAGAATTATAACGGTTATCGAAGTAAACGATTAACGAATCGCGGCACTACAATATCACTTTGTTTTCGTTTCTATTTAATTCAAAATAATTTATTTTTGATTGAGATCATGAACCGAATGATGTTTGACAACCATTGAAAACCTGAAAGCACTAGAACCTACCAGTCTCGCGCCAGAGCACTTGACCGAGAGACCACTGAGTCGGCCGGCATCCAACGGTGTTAATATCTAACATCAACCAATCCACGAAGTTTAAGCAACCGTTCACCTAATGTCTTCAGTGAGTTGATATCTCCCAACAAACCCATTTGAACTCCACTGGTCACTGCTTCCCACTAGAACTCCAGGACCTGTATCTTGAAGTCAGTCACTATTGAGCATATGATTATAATCAGAAGGGTTGGTCGATGCGCACTGTTGAGGAGTCCCATAATAGGGCGAAACGGCCGTCTATTGCTTCCTGGTTTTCCATGGTATTCTAGCCTCAACTGACTCATGATTTCAACTATGAAAATACTGAAATCTCCACAAAACCCCTTCTGAGTAAATCTTTTTTTTAAGATACCCAAATGAAATCTATAAAACATAAATACCATATATATCATAGTATAGATCAATCAATTCAGAACAACAAACGGTATATTTCATTCAGTCAAAACAATTTTCATTTCACGAGATTATATAACTTCCGCAGATTTCAACTTTCGGAATTCAAAAACAGAGAACTGAATTTTTATTACCTTTGAGTTTACTTATACGACTATTGTAGATAAGTAAATTATAAAAAGACTCATTAAAGAGATTATTTCGAATTCGATAATCTTTGAGAAAAAAAAATCGTTTTTGCTTGAAATATTTTCAAAAACTATCGAATTGAGGCGGTACAATAATGATTGGACCGAAAATTATTTTCACTTTTTTTTAGTATCCGTAATAAAGTAAACTAATAAATATAGATACCTTTATACCTTTTATCAAAAGGAACTTTAAACCGATTCCTTTTTAATCATTATTTTGATAAATTAGTCAGATTTTTCTTTATTTGAAGTATACATAGATAGAAGTATAAATTGACTATATACTGAGATGGTGGAGAAGATTTGCAGCTTAGATGGATGATTTTTGATGGAGTTTTTTCGTTATATGCATTAGATAGTTTGGTAGTGAAAATGCAATTCTTCTCGAGTAGAAGTCTGCTTGCACCACCAAACTATCTAGCTCAGAAAATAAAATTCTATCAAAAAGAGGACTATATATTATCTAATACCTTAAATAATATCTATTTTATAATAAATAGTCATTTTAAAGAGATAAGCGTTTGTTTGTAGCGATAGTTTTGACAAGCGGATATGTTTTTTTTCTTTTCATAACGCTAATCTAAATGTTCATTTCATGAAAGATAATATTCCAAACATTGTTGCGTAAACTAGAATAGGATCATTTTGTTAAAGTGTTTAACGGTCTTTTCTATTTCTAAATTGTAATATATGTGATTTCTATTTTAATTTTCAACAATTTGTGAATAACAGAAGAGGATTTTGTGGAGATTTTAGTAATTTTATATAGTTGAGATCATGAATCAATTGAAGCTAGACTACCATGGAAAACCTGGATGCACTGGACGGCCGTTTCGTCCTGTTGTGGGACTCTTCAGTAGTGTGCATTCACTATCCCGCCTTGCGAGATTCAAACCCAGGACCTATCAGTTTGTGAATAATAGAAATTCAATTTTCAGTACAGAATAAAAGTTTTTAGAATAAAATAACCGAGATAAAACCATTTCTTCATTTAGTACTATCTTGAGCCTACGTTAATTATTTCAGCTTTGAGATAGACCAGCTAATCTATTATTTTTCAACCATACGTGATTTTGTTAGTTATTCACTTGTAAACTTGATTGTCTTCATAGGAAGGTATATGTATGCGCTTTAATATTAGCTCACTTTGTCACGTTTTTAGCTTGAATTTTTATGTGACGATAAATATTGAATCACGTTTCATTGAATTGAGTAAATACGTTTGGCTTCTTTTTCTCTGTTTAGAATCTCTTATCATCTATCTGCATAGAAGAATGTCTGAAATAAATTTTTTCCACCTTCGTATGTGGATTTAATTACTGATGTCCCCCGAACAGGTTTAAACTAAGTAAAATATACTAAATTAAGCAGAACATTTATGTTCATGTTTCATTTCGTCTCTTGTTTCTTTATCATTTCTAATCGCATCATTATACAGCCATAGTAACATACATATATTCGATGATTATCGGGAAATGAATTGAACTTTGTCGAGTTCTTATTCTTATTCAACATATATTATTAAAATTCCAAACAGTTATTTAACATTTTCTATAACTCAAAGGAAGTTAATTAACCGGTTAGAAAAAATAGAGATTAGAATTACTGAATACCGTTTCAATCGAGTAATATATTTGAACATGGGTTCACTGAAACCGATATTGAAAAAAATAAATAATAGATTGAATATTTGTGGAAATTATATTTGAAATAATCCCAGCGATTGAAATTTAAATAATTTCAACGTTTCGTCCAGCAAACGTATCTGGACTTCTTCAGGGTAATAGTCAAGATCATGATTATCAAAGGATATACAATATTTAACAACTGAGTCATGTCTTTTACTTACGCCTGTTGACGTTTTTTAGTAAGGTATTTTTCTACGGGATGGGGTTCCCGAATCTATGCCCATACCCTCTCCTTTACTTGACTTGAGCTTGGGAACGGCAGTAACTCTAGAAGAGCTACTAAATGCCTTTTCACTCATATTCAGATGTTGACTTTATTAAGTGGGATAACGTGAGTTAGTTATATGCCATTCACGTGAAAAGTCCTCAATGTGAAGATAAAGAAAGAATGATTGTGTGTGTGTGTATGTGTAGGTTTGAGTTATCAATAGTTGATATTAGGTGTTAATCTGTTTTTATATGAAGTAAATTGAAAGGCGAAAGCTGTACAATGGCAAATATATACTTGCTTTTCAAAATGATAATAATTAAAGTAATAATGATAATAAAATTCTGCTAAAAATGGTAACGGTGAGATAAAACAAGCAACGTTTTTTATCTCTAAGCCTTCTCTTGCCGATTATAACTTCCTTATTTATCTTCATGATGAATATTCAAGCTCTAAACAACAAAATTATTATCAATTTCTTTAATAAAAACGACGATTTTATACCTATGTTTTTTTACCCCAGTGTTACCATCTCTAGCGTTTGTTTAGCGAGTTAGTTTTTCTACGGGAAGGGGTGGCTAACCCCATGCCCATCCATCCTCCTTTACCCGGGCTTGGGACCGGCAGTAACTCTAGAAGAGCTACAGGTGGAGTTACCATCTTTAACGGAATTTTATTATCATTATTATTGTAATGATTATCCTCTTGAAAATCAAGTATGTATTTGCGACGGTACAGTTTTGCAAATGAATTCCTTGAAAAGAAAACTCTTTGTTGCAATAATACTCTTATGTAATATCTCAACGAGTGTATTCCGTATACAGTTCATAACTGCTTTTTGTGTATAATATACTTTTTTTTAGTGATTTCGAAGTATTTGTGTTGTAGAACGGTTCAAACTTCCAGGTGCTATGGGATTGACTTCAGCAGCTCAGTCTTAACTCAACCACAAGGTAAAAAGTAATTACATGTTTACTCATGAAGTTTGCTGTTGTATTGAGTGCAAAGATAATGTACCACCTATAAATCTTTAAAACATAAGAGAGACACTTGAAATTGTAAAATCTTTGGGGTTCAACATCAGTACATTCATTCACATTCGGTAGATGCCGTTTAACTTGGCTAACCTAGTGATCAAGTAAAGTACAGTGCTAGCATATAAAGATAAATTAACTCAGAAAAGACTCAGCACTGTTATACAAAGACAACCTGTCCTACAATATTAATATAGCTATTTTAGGATCTGTTGTCTTTAAGAAGAATAGTTCAGTAGCAAATTTTATTCGAAAATAACATAGAAGAACAAACTGGTCACAGTTGAAAAATAATTGAAGGCGTGAATCAATTGAAGATAGACCACCAGGGAATACCTGGAAGCACTGGACTGCCGTTTCGTCCTATTGTGGCACTCCTCAGCAGTGCGCATCCACGACCTCACCTCGCGAGTGGACGAAACGGCCGTCCAGTGCTTCCAGGTTTTCCCTGGTGATCTATCTTCAATTGAATCACGCTTTCAACAATGAAAATACTAAATCTCCACAAAAAACCCCTTCTGAAAAATAATTGTTTTTCTAACATAGTTATTCTTAGTATAAGACTGAGATAAATTAGACTTGGCTATCACATCTGTGAGAAAGAATAAGAAATTGTAGTTCTTTTTTTCTGTAGGCAACTGATGGTCACAAACGTGTTAATTCAAATTTATTTTATTATAGTTGAAAGCGTGAGTCAATTGAAGCTAGACCACCATGGAAAACCTGGAAACACTGGACGGCCGTTTCGTCCTATTATGGGACTCCTCAGCAGCGCGCATCCACGAACCCACTCTCGCGAGCGAGATTCGAACCCAGGACCTACCAGTCTCGAGCCGAAGCCCTTAACCGACAGACCACTGAGCTGGCATCCAACGGTGTTAATGTCTAACTTCAACTTCAAATTTATTTGCTTGAAGTAGTTTTTCTAGTTCAATGAAACCAATTTTTTGTTAGTTTTAGGCACTTTTTTCCGTAGAATCTAGTTAGTGAATTTTTCAATGTTCTCAGTACACGTATTACAATGTTGTTCTAAAAACTATTTATTGGACAGTTATGATATATTTTGATACTAATGTAGTACGCAGATTTTTATTATTAGATTTTGAGTTCATTGTGGGTACATTCAATAGATTTTCAAATGACTTGATCAAAAACTCGACAATCTCCACAATCCCATACTAAAAATTACCATGTGCTCACTAGTAACTAGCTTCAAGAGGTAATTCTCGGAGTTCTAGTGAGAAACCGTGATCGGTAGAGTTCAATCCATGTCGGGTAGAGACAGATTTCTACCTCACACAATGAAAGATAGTAGTGCGATTTCGTGAATTAGTTGAAGTTAGACATTAACACCGTTGGATACCGGCTCAGTGGTCTATAGGTTAAACGTTCACGAGCGAGATCGAAGGTCCTGGGTTTGAATCCTGCGTTCAGGGTTGTGGATGCTCACTGCTGAATAATCTCATACTAGGATGAAACGACTGTCCAATGCTCCTAGGTTTACAATAGTGGCCTAATATTGATCGATTCATGATCTCAACCAAAAACTCAACAATCTACACAACCCCATACTTATTAAAATAATTTATTCATTTCAATGTTAGCTTATCTTTTCTACTATATGATGATTTTCATTGACAATAAGGACACAAAATAAATGTTGACTTGATAAGATAAGAAATGAAATTCACATTGGTTATTTATATCAGATGAGAATTAATAAAAGTGATAATTATTTCTTAGTGAATCTTAATTTTACATCTTACTTAATAAAATAATGTTGATTAATAAACTTGATATTGTATCCCATGTGAATAGGTATAGTCCACAACTTCAATATATATTTTAATAATTAATGAATACACCTAAATTAGATTTCACTCGTTATTACGACCAGATTCTTTGTAGTTCAAGTTCTCATATGTTTATCGATATTGTGATTGATTAATGTCCCCAGTCTTGTCACAATTTGGTTTCCAGTTAAAAAAAACATCTTTGAATTAGCGAAGGCCTTATATGTTTGGGATCTCATTAAGTGACAATAACATTTTAGGCAGGTTATAGACCTTATAAGATTCTTAAAATAGTTAAATCCTTGGATGATCAATATTTTATCACTAGCATATCGGGGATAGAGTATTGATACCTTTTGTAGATTTTATTTTTAATGGTAAAAATCAGGTTAGGTGTAAGGATGGCTGATCAGCTTTACTGTTTCATTGATGCTTTTATCACTCAATTATTTATGTTAATCTAAATCAATTTTTCTACACCTTCTGCAGTAGCTCAGAAGTGTCTTATTGTTCATCGATTTGAACAGGGAGACATTTTAGTTTATTTGGTAAATTTGAATTATTTAACATTATCTAACACCGACCATTAGAGGGACTTAGGTGTAAGACACCTTTTACACAGATAGCATGTTATATATTAGGCGTGATCAAACAAAGTGACAACGGATGTATTTCAATAGTGTATTTCTTGAGCTTGAAAAATCCATATACATGATTAATGTTCGACTCCCATTATTCAACTTTGCAGAACTCAACGTTGACTCATGAACAAAGTTCACACAACCCAGATGGTGATTGGAGGTAGTCGAAAGGAGACCCTGAACCTAGGCTTTATGTTAATTGGCACTCGTCAGCAAGGTGTACCTGTAGTCTTGCCTCGACTGATACTCCCATAAGGATTCGACCCAGTGTAACCCAGCTTAACAATCAGGGACGTTACCACTCTCATCTCATTATAATGCACGCGATGTAGAGTCATCTAGACTAGTGGCCTTATTGCAAATTAGTCGATAGAATTCGATCTTCACTGGGGAGAATCTGACCCACTGGATATTGGTCACTACCCAGTGATCAATCAATTGTAAATCATATACAGCTCAGTAAAATACTTTCTTGATATTAAAATATACTTGAAGTACATGAAGTACCTAGCAAGAAAAATATCGACATTGGAATATTCTGTAAATGTAACCAGTTAAACTAGAAACAAGCAAGAACACATCAGTTCCTTCATTTTCCGAAAGTCAAGCGCCAGAAAAATTATATTTTGATTTTTCTTTTGGTTTGATTGAGATTTAGGCGGTAATTATCGGTATTTTCTACTATGAGTTAAAAACTGTGAATCCAAGTAAATCATATCGGAAATACCGTACTAAACTTTTGTGGTTTCCAATGACAATCTAAGAAGTATAAAAGTACATATGAGATTGAGCCGGAAATTCGGTAGTTGTCTATAAAATTTCAAGTTACAATAATAATACAAGCTGTTTGATAACGTATTTGTTCAAGAAGTAAATTGGTTTTTTTTCTAAGAATTTCTTCAAATTATTGCTAATTTACTCAACAGTTAGTATCTATTTTATTGTAACTGAAAATAAAACGACACTCTCTTACTTACTCATAAGAAAGTGGGTATAAATGATAAGTTAAAGCAAATGTGGATGGCTATGCTTCGGTGATACATCACTCAACCTCGATCTTACCATAAATGGTGAAGTGTTATCTAGGTTACACACAGTAGTAGACTTAGGACTTAGGTACTCCTACGACTTGTCCTTTACAGAACAGATAATGAAACAAACTTTCAAGTTTCAACGCCTTATAGGTTACATAACTCGGAACCTTTATAACAACGAATCACGTATTTTAGTGTACAAAGTTTGTGTTCGACCACTCCTTGAATACTGCGCGTTTATTCTTAGTAGCGCGCGCACAAAGGATAAATTAAGGCTGTAATCAGTACAGAGACGATTTACACTTCGTACTCTTGGAACTGATTGTAGCTTGACATATAATTCTAGTGTAATAAACTTGGGCTCTACCCTTTATGGAAGAGGAGACTCAAACTTAATCTTATCTTCTTCAAAATACTTTACAAGCTATCCTTTACATCCAACCAAGCGATTCAATATGCTGAAACTTCACATTACGACATTCGTAACTGCTTGTCTTTAGCGAAACAAACATATTCTAGATCTTCTGTCTATATGAATTACTTTATCTGTAAATTTTCTAGACTCTGTAATAATATACCACAAACTATCCGTACGATAAAATCTCTCCCATTATTTGTTCGATCCATTGATGCATACTGCTTCTCTGAAAATGCATTAAATGTTCTAGCGCCTGTAGGTGTATCTTACTCCACAAGTGAGATTATAGGAACCTTAAATGTTTAACTACTTACTTGCTGTCACTTTACATTGACACTGTCACTAGCAACTCTAACTCGTTTGAATAATATCTAACATGAACAGTGGTAAACCTGATAGACATATTTTGGCAATGATTGTTTTGTTGTTTCGTGCTCTCTGCTTTAATTTTACTTTCTCTAGTTGTAGATAATTATCAATAACTCGTCCTGGCACTGGAAATAACCTTAAAGAACAACGATCATAAATAATCAGGTTATCCACTTAAGAAAAAATTAAAAGTTCCCTGCTGATGCATTGGATTGCCGTGATACATGTCATAAATAAACTACTTAACCATTACTGAACCAGCAAACATAAAACAATCTTATATCACATGTTTGTTCTCTACATCAAACGTTGCTATTTATATCAAATTGATAATGCCTGTAAACTGGTGTGAATTCTGTAATTATTATTTTCAGAATATATTATTATTATTATTATTATTATTATTATTAAATGTTACTGTTACTGTTACTCATATAAAACTTTGTTATAAGTCGTAAATATTTCACATTATGATATTTCATGAAGAAATATTATTTACCAGTTGATTTTAATGAAATTAAAATGTCCCATTCATTTCCGTCGAATATATTTTTGTTCGCTGTAATGAAATACCCCTTACACTGTCTAGAAAGTTTTTTTTACATTTATAAATATTTTTTGATTCTTAGAGGTACACCTTGTTGACAAGCCCAAAACCTAAGTTCAGGGTTTTCTATCAACTACTTTCAAACATTTAACATCTCAACATAGTGTACGTTTTGTCAAATCACACTGTAACTCGATCGATAAAATCCCATTGGTACCTTCATTGATAACACATGGTCAAGTTTTTAATTTCGGATTTATGTTTATGATCATTGTCAGCCTTATAATCCTTAGAATTATTCAGAAACATCTAAACACTTACCTTTCATTATATATTTTTTTAAATCGCTCAGAAGTATTATTGGTATCATAATTATTATGCTGAATTCACTATTAGGTTCGTAACTATTATCTGAGTTCTTAGGCTGCTTGCTCTGTTAATAGCAATTTGCATGCATTCCTTTCACTTAATCATATCCTGATCTTTCCTTCTATTTATATACACATTTCCCATAAAATCATAACTTTAAAAACGTTTTTATTTCAAGATAAACGGGTTTATATCTGGGAGATTACGAATGTATGAATTAGGAAGAATTTACCATGATGTTCATTAAAACACAATATTACGTAATAAAATATCTGTTGTACAGTAAATTTCAAGTGTTACAGATAAGGTTGACCGATTTCCTCAATTTATTTAGAAAAAGTACTAACATTAAAGTACCTAGGCAATTCTAAGACATTTCTATCTATTCTATTTTTGTTCTTATGCCGTTATTTAGTTTCAAGAACAAACTACTTATTTTTTAAAATAAAATCTAGATATTCATTGTTTCAAAAACTGAAATTATTTTATAATAGTTTATGTTTGTTTAAAGTGCGACTTTTATAGTTGAAATCATGAGTCAATTGAAGCTAGACCACCATGGAAAACCAGGAAGCACTGGATGGCCGTTTCGTCCCATTGTGGGACTCCTCAGCAGTGCGCATCCACTATCCCACTTCGCGAGATTCGAACCCAGGACCTATCAGACCTATCAGTACTAATAAAAATATGTTAAAACAGGTTAAATTTATTCTGAAAATTGTGCTACTTGAAGATGCCACAAGTATTTGGATTTTAACAACATTTTAACTAGTAACACTATAATCAAAACGTGCGAAGAGGTTTGAAGATATATTTGATAGGCTACCAATGTATGGAGAAGTTATTGATCTAAACTGGCCGGTGATTGCGGGAGAATTTGAGCACGGCGTTCCCACTCGTGATGTGGTGCGGATATGTGACCAAGCACCTTCAGCTAGGTAAGTCCATTAAAACTAATGTGGTCAGCATCAAATATCGAAGACTTACAGAGCTATTGACTTTGAGGATTTATTTAACGTTATGTTAAGCCCATATGCCTTATTCTAACTTCTGGACAAGTTAATTCACCTGTCCATCATGAGTCATGTTTTCACCTTGTTAATTATTCACTTATTAACCCTGACCATTTTTATATAAGCGTAGGTGTGTGAACACCTCTTATCCTATTTACCACATGTCTGTCATTTATTCTTGCCTGACTATAAATATTGATTAACGCTTGCTTAAAGCGAGTTGGCCTACCCACCATCTCCAATGCGCATTACTTTCGATTCTCTCTGTCGAGTTGGCTTACCCGCCATCTCCAATGAACGTCATTTTTGTTTCGCTCGTTGATATTTACTCATGTGCTTATAACTTTCTGGCCTGCGTCATTTGTCAATAAAACTGTAGCTGCCACTTCTCTTTGCCTTCTGATTTTATGCACCGTTAAGATTAGAATCATAACGGTTATCAGGGTGAACAATTAGCGAAGCATGGCACTACAAACTATACACTTTAACATGTAAGACTATGAATAAAATGTTGGTCTATGCTGTTGGTATTTTATACTGAAATGAAAAGTAGAATGGTTATCCATTTTTGAATAAATTATCTTTTTGTTTGATTCTACATAGAATACACATCCCGACCAATGGTATGAAGTTATCAAGTACACGACAATTATTCGACATACCGATATACTGAGAAATAATGTTGATATAATGTAGCTTCTACAAAATTATACTTAAGACTAATATTACTAAATAGTCTAATTTATTCCCAAAAAAACACCCCACATAGATTCACGAAAGGCATAGCATATGATGATGTAATAAATAATTAGATATATTATCAGGATGCATTAAAACTACTTATCATTCATTTTTAGGATAATAATTCGGAAAAAAATTTATCATTTTATCATTATCTAAAACAATTATTGTAGTGGATGATGATTATTGAATAATTAAGGAAATTGTATATATAGTATCTTTCATATGAAACTTTTAATTTAGTCTAAAACCTATGTTTTTGACTGTTTGGTTATCTAGTCCGATTAGAGTATACATAATGATGTAACGTATCATGAACATTAATTTCTGTATGATCAATCCTTTTAGTTATTTCTATTTTAGTCTGATTTCACTTTTGCATTGACTGGTGCCTTTAAAGTGGATACAAATTAGTATTTGACAAGCTATATCTGACTGTTGAGATTATAGCAACTCTCCCACAGTCAATTTCGATTAAGGGTAATTTTTGTTAAGCCCTTTTATTAACTTATTTAACAGACAATGCTATTGGAACAGTAAGAATTCGTTTATTTCTTTGTTCTATTATGATCACTAACTTGTCTATATAAATGTGTACGCTTGATCACATGACAGTCCATGCACATATCTCTTTCTAGCTTAAATGTTGATCGCTTAAATATCTCTCAATGAATCATTCTCTTCCCCATGTATATGTGTACTACAATCCTATTATTAGTCTTTGCCTTATCTTGCTGCTCTTTATTTGATTTGACTATAAATTTACCTTCGTACTTGCTCGCACACAAATATTCGTTTCTCTGATCAAAATCCGCTTGATGTGCTTGTAGCTTTGTGATCTGTGCCATCTACTAATAAAATGTGGTTATGGCTTCTTATAGCCGTCTGATTTCAAACACCCTTGGGACTCATATAATAACCGTTATTAAGGTGATTGGGTGACGAAGCTAAGCCACTATAAGTTTCACCAATCAGGTACGAGTGACAAAATGATGTTTTTTATCTTCTATTTTTAATACAGTTGAGTGTGGCAGGTACTTCTGTTTACAACCAGTATTTAATCTGAAGTAATTAGAAGTTGACCGGATTCTGATACGTTTGTCCTATATGTGTCAATAATAATTAATATGAACTAGTAATTGTAGATAATAGAGCTTAATGTTGCGTTACTGCTGTCTTAACATTATCATATCAAAGTGTGAAAATGCAATTACAAAATATCACGAAAAGGAGATATTTGATTTTCTAGTATCTATTCCGAAAGTCAGTCTATGGAGTAAAGTACCTTGGAATTTATTTATATCTATAAGATATAGTTTTTATTTTTACTGTACTATCACTTGTAAATAGGATCAAATATATTTACAGTGTAATAAAAGATTTATTGCTACTTAAAATAAAATGTAATCAAAACCTTCAGGTTTTTGACTGTGCAACAACAAAAAATTACCGGCTACTTACTAGAGACATAATTTCTAAAATATTACATGAGTTGTTTATGTTAGATTGAGAGGTAATGGTCTACAAACGTTAGTTCACAACAAGGTAAATCTTGGTTTGAAAATTTTGTAAGCTTTTTAGAATAATAAACTTAAATAATTCAATTTATAAGTCCGTTATAAAAATTGGTTTAGTGTAACAATCTATCCAAACCGGTTAATCTTACCTAATATTTACAGTCTGAAATGAACTCCACTGAAAGGTCATCTGGCAATACCATTGCTAGTTCACAGGTCCAGTTAGTAATCTTCATTGATTTATTTCAGTTATTTCCAACTCTTTAATCATAGAATACTAATGTTAATAACCATTTTATTGCCAGCTGTTCATTGTATCATTGAAACATTCTGAATTGAGTTCTTTTATAATGTAAAGTAGCTTCTTAAAAAAATGAAGAAATGGGAAGTCCTCTAGATCTATAGTTGATCTCATAGGTTTATTCATTGAATAATATTTATCATAAAGGATTTAATTAAAGCGTCGAAAGTTATTTTGTATGGAATAATATAAGTAAAAAGATAATATATGATATAGAAATCGTTTCCTTTCATCCTGGTCATTTTGTTTAACGTTAACAAGAATGCCATATACTAATCATCAAAGTCAATCACAAAGTCAACTGACGCATCTATCCAAGACATTAATCATGCGCGATTTTCGATAGTAATGTAAAAACTAAAAGTAAATAAATTGCTTCTTGAACATGATATTCAATTTAAGGTTATGTGAATATAAATAAGTTAGGTTACTAGAATTTTCTATTGAATATGTGTTCATTTGGAAGATCTACCTAAATAATCATTAAATTTGTTGGGTTAATAGGTCTATTAAATTTTAGTAAACTTTTCTTTAAAAAAAAGTAACCCATGACAATTTATTTGGATAATGATTCCTCATTGGTCTTTACCAATGTTTAATAAATTTTAAAGAATTTTCTTTTTTTTGTCAGAAGTACTATTATGAGCTAAAAAATTACAGGATTATAGAAGATTACCAATTTTCTAATGGCACTGATAAATAATTGTTCAGTTAATTGTAATAACAGTAGGTCTGTAGTATTTTTTTATCTATTGGTATTGACATTTTACTTCGCTTACTTACTTACGTACGCCTGTTACCTCTCGTAGAGGAGCATAGGCCGCCCACCAGCATTCTCATCCAACCCTGTCCTGGGCAATTCTTTCCAGCTCTTTCCAGTTGTTATTCATGCTTTTCATATCTGCTTCTATTTCCCGGTGTAATGCGTTCTTTGGCCTTCATTTTTTCCGCTTCTCTTCACCATTCCAAGTTAGGGCTTGCCTCGTGATGCAGTCTGGTGATTTCCTTAATGTATGTCCGATCCACTTCCAACGTCTTTTCTTAATTTCCTCTTCAGCTGGAAGCTGGTTTGTCCTCTACCATAAAACGCTGTTGCTGATATCATCCGGCCAGTGAATGTTGAGTACTTTGCATAAACAACTGTTTTTAAATACTTGTACCTTCTTGACTTTTACTTCGATATAACATAAAATCTCAGATGATCACAAGTTTTTTTTAATTTCGACTCATTTCCTATCATATGTAAGTGGAATATCTTCTGACTGCTGACATCCAGATTTCTTGGTCAATCTTTGTTTGGATATAGGCTGGCTCAGCAAGTGTTTCTATAATTAAATAATTTTTAGACTAATTTTTTAAAAATTTAGGACACACTATCGTTCTTATTTCGGGATCATCAGCTGAATGTACCTACTTCCTAGTGTTGAGTTACACGTCTTACTAGGGAATATTTACCAATCTTGAGTCTTTTTATCAAACACCAAAACGGGTGTAAATAGTTTCAGATGACTGGTCTCAAATTAAATGACATAGCGATCCTGAATTTTGCTTTTAATCAATACCAAATTTGAAATACATTCTATTTAAACGATGACTTTTTATAGATGTATGTGTCATATAATTGAGATTCACAATATAATTATTTATTATACTTTACAAAACTAAAAAACCTTACTTAATTACGCCTGTTATGCCTTATGGAGGAGCGAATGCCGCTGACTAGCATTCTCCATCCAACTCTGTCCTAGACAATCCTTTCCAGTTCTTTCCAGTTGTTATTCATCCATTTCATGTCTGCTTCCAACTTACGACGAGGCGTTTTCTCTTGGCCTTCCTTGTTTTCATTTCTCTTCAGGATTCCAAAGTAGCGCTTGCTTCGTGATGCAGTTTGATGGTTTCCTTAATTGATGTCTGATTCACTCCCAACGACTTTTCCTAATTTCTTTACCAATAGCAGGTTGTTGTTGATAGTACAGCTTGATAAACTTTTGACAATTATTACTATTATTGTTATTACTGTGTCCTATACATCGTTACGGAAAATATATTATTCGTTAGCATAAAAATACTTCAATGAAAATTCATAATGGTCATGATGTTTTTCTTATCATTAGTATATCATTAAGTATTTGATAATACTACAATCTATTTTACCAGACAAGAAAACGAATGTACATTATGTACTGTGAGCACGATCCACGGGTGAACTTAGGGAAGCTCTAAGAAGCTAAGAAAGAGCTGAAGATATTCCATCCAATCATTTTTTGGAAGAATATTCCAGGATCTTTACGCATAGTTTCCCTATTGGACAAATGCTTATAACCCCCTGTGTGTGGATTGGATAACTATAATGATGATTTCGTTTCTACTAAAAACTATAAATAACTAACAGTTTTGTACCGTAATTGATAGTGTTTGGAATAACATTCCTTCCATTTGTCTTCTATCTTCTAGTTTACGACTTGGGAAAGTTCTAGTGTTCGAGTGCTCAAGTTATACACGGTATACTAAGAATCTACGTTCAAGATCTAACATGTACACTGAATTTGTTTTATTCATTTTTATACCTTAAAAATATTTTTTTAAAATATTATTATTCTCATTGTAGTTTCAAATAATTAATAATATCTGTATGTTAACAAAAGATGAGCTAGATAAATAATAATGAATTATTGAAGGGGGAGGGGGATTTTTTGATGAACTGTTTGATTAAAAATATTTTTCTTTTTAATGAAAAAAAATTTTTTTCTTCATCTTGCCTATTTTGTATACATTTGGGAAATCTAGAAAAAAAAAAGGAAAAAAGATTAAAAAAAAAGAGAGAAAAATACAAATGATGAGTAAAATATTTATTAACAACGATTTATTATTATTATTATCATTGAAATTTGAGTTTATTCAATAATCTTTGCTTATATTCAATGACATTGTTTGAATATCTTTGTGAAGAAGCAAAAATAATCATAATAATAAAGGAAACAAATAACAACAGAATTGGTAAAGATCAATATGAGTATA
>NC_031495.1:59817038-59834050 GCF_000237925.1 Schistosoma mansoni | reverse complement strand
AACTGGAAAAACAGTTAGGCAGACATGTAAGTTGTGCCCAGCCCGAGGCAGCGTGGAATGACATCCGAAAAGCTGTGGAAACAGCAGTGATGTCTGTTAGTATGGTAAACCATAAGGTTAGGGAGAAACACTGGATCTCAGCAGCATCTACCGCACTGATATATGCTCGAAAACTCAACCCATCTGGCTTTGAACATAACGAAGAGCGGTGTTACGTGGTTAGGAAAGATGGATTGTCGTCACAAAAAACATAAATTTCATGGAATCTATCACATATATAATTTGTAGGGTATTATATTTTACTGGATATATTATACATGTGACTTTTAATGAATTTTGTTGCTAGCGACCAACCTCTTACAAATTTTCGAACCTTAACAAGGATAACTCATCCGCTTATTGAGGAACTGATTTTTCTGCATATAATTTCTCTAACGATAGGTCTTGAAAACAAACAATTAAATAATTGCCATGACCAGTAGTTCTTGAATGATCAAACATTTAACGTAAATATAGTGTGATGAATTGAATTAAGTTTCAATCCGTTGTCCATAAATAATATTTCATTGTACAATCAGACACCTAAAACTGAGTAGGTTTTTGAAAATCTTATAGAAGGTGATAATCATAGCTATTTATCACAAACATTTTTCTAAAATGGACTACTAGATTCAAGTATAACAGTAGTTATCCTTTGTCATATTAATACTCGAAGAAAGAAAGAAATAATCACATAGAATGGTATCAAGGTACATAGAGAAAACAGAGATCTAAGAAATCCTTAACTGACATGTCGGTTGAAAAATCCAATGAACGAGAAAGAGGCAAAACTAATTCACAAACAGTAGTCAAGCATTGCGGGAAGATGGGTGTGTTGATAGTGAAATATCAAAGATGAATGATGTAGGGATCGTTTAAACTAACTTCGAATTTGGTAAAATAAATATTAATTTTGGTTGATAAACGATCGGAGAATGAGCGTGAACCAACTATTTACTCCATAGAAAATAAATTACTAATATGTTTCATTGGATATCGTTTCATCAGCCAAAACATATTTTGACTCTAAATATTATCATCCTAACTTCATTCTTTTGATCGAAGAGCAGAAAATTTTAATAAGTGGTGGAATTTGATAGATAATGAACTAAGCAAAAGAAAGGAGTTCTATATTATAGTGCATTTGTTCTGTTAAAACAAATGAGTTAGTAATGAAAAATGATAATCCTAACATTTTTAACCTGAATGTTTTTTCAGCACAACTTTTAGACCTAAAAGCTAGAGATATTTCTTATAATAATGTAAGTGGAGGACAAAAACACTGTGGTAATTTGTTTATTGACTTAATACAGCGTAAAGAATTTATTAACACAATAATAATAGTAAAAATTAAATTAATAGATGCTATTATTTCTACTACTATTTCTTCTGGTGGTTGAATGGATAGTGAAGACCTCCCAGTCTGACGGGAAGTACGGAAGAAAAAAGAAAGCTCCGATGCAGCTACATGATTTTGACTTCGCAAGCGACCTACTTCTTTTGTCATATACACATGAACAAATATAGGTGAAGACAGTTAGTGTGGCAGCAGCCTCTGCATCGGTAGGCTTCAACATATGTAAGGGAAAAATCAAGATCCTCAAATACAACACAAAGAACACCAAGCCAATCACACTTGATGGAGAAACTCTAGAAGATGTGGAAACTTTCACGTACCTGCCTGGACAGCATCATCGATGAACGAGGAGGATCAGATGCAGACATAAAGGCAAGGATTGGAGAATGAGGGACAGAATTCCTACAATTGAAGAACATATGGAACTCAAAACAACCGTCTCCCAACCAATGTCAAAATGAGAATCTTCAATACGAACGTCAAGACAGTTCTACTCTATGGAGATTAAACGTGGTGAACCACTAAAACCATCATCAAAATAGTGCAAGTATTTAAAAACAATTGTCTGCACTAGATACTTGATGTCCTTTGACCGCATACCATCAGTAACAGTCAACTGAATAGGTAACTAGGAAAAGACGATGGAGGTCGATAGGACACACATTGAGTAAATCATCAAAATGAATCACGAGGCAAGCGCTATCTCGGGACACTGAGGAGAAACGGAATGGAGGAAGGCCAGAGAATAAACTGCATCGAGAATGGGTAGCAGACACGAATAGGATGAACGACAAGTGGAAAGAACTTGAAAGGATTGTCTAGGACAGAGTTCAATGGATAATGCTGGTCTGCGGCTTATGCTCCTTGATGAGGGGTGTCAGGCGTAAGTAATTATTTGAATGCCTGAAAAGTGGCAGAGTTGAATATCTATAGGTTTTAAATGATCGAATTCAATTGTTTCTCCAATTATAAACATGGAAATTATTTCTATCTATTATATATTTCCATTACTGTTCAAATAGCGTACTTCGAATCAGTATTAATGCAAAATGATAACGATGCAAAATATTGGATTTATGACAGAGACCTCTGTGTTTGAAACTTGTTTTGGAAAATGCTGATAACTTTTTCCTGCTTTTATTATTTCAAATGAAAATCTCATTCAAGAACATTATGTAACTAAATAAACTGATAAATCAGAATGGGGATTTGTGGAGATTATAGTAAATTTAATAGCTGAATTCATGAGCCGATTTAAGCTAAACCACCATTTAAAATCTAAAAGCACTAGGCGCCCATTTCGTCCTAGTATAGGATTCAGCAGTGCACAAGATCATGGATTGATTGAAATTAGACATTAACACTGTTGGATCCCAGTTCAATGGTCTAAAGGTTAAGCTTTCACGTACGAGACCGAAGGTCATGAGTTCGAGTCTCATTGTTGTTGCAAAGTGTTAATGAGTCCTTTACTAGGATAGTATGGCCATCCAGTGCTCCCAGGTTTTCAATGGTGGTCTAGCTTAGATCTGATGATGAATTGAACTATTAAAATTGATAAATACAAATCATAAGAATTGCTACATTTTATTGTTTATGTAATGGTGCTAACACTTCATAATAAATGCTCATAGTTATATACTTACAGTTTGTTGCATATGATGGATAATCGTCGTTATATCTACCCTAAGATGTGTATTATGATTGGTACAATTGGTTAGATTCAGTTATTTGTAGGTGTTTAAATACTTGAGGATTTGTAAGCAATTGTTATTAAAGTTTTAATGAGTATCTGAGATACATATTTTATTTCCTTCTATTGTTGTTTCACTGTTACAATACTTTTATTTATGTAACACTTTAATGTTATTTATAAATGACTTTTGTTGTGCACATAAATGTTGAACTTATAAGTTAGTAGAAGATTTCATTGATCCCTACATATACCATGCACATTTTCACTACCTTGAATAACCTTCTTTCTTAGCCTATTAGGTTTATAAGGGATGAATTCATATCCATTCTGTTATTTTTACTTATTTTTTCCACTTCAAGTTTTCAAAGATGGCAACCAAGAGTATCAGTTTTGTAATAAACCAGATACTTTTCTGATATGAATGGGTAAATAAGCCTAATAAATCTCTAAAACAAAATGCTAATCACTGAACTCATTTTGTATTGCTTATTTGATTATTGACATTGATGTCTAGGACTGCAATTGGTCAGTCTCTTATTGAAATATGTGCATTCTGTGCAGATTGCCTTAAGTCACAAGCATTATAAGCAAAGGTTGATGATGCCTAGCAATGGAATCCAGGACGCGCGTTTCGTCCTATTCGGGATTAGTCAGCTGAATGTACCTGCATCTCAGAGTTGATGTTCACTCCGGGTCTGAAACCCAGTGCCATTCGCTTCAAACGCCATCGCGTTGTCCACTCAGCTACTGAGTCCTGATAGTCACTTGCTTGTGCAATCCATCTTTGCTTACAATGCTCGTGAAATAAGGATATATTGAGGCAATACGCACAGTATGCACATATCCCAATAAGAGACTGACCAGTTGCAGTCCTAAACATCAATGGGAAGATTCAAACAAACAATACTAAATGAATTTAAACTTCATCCTATTGCACGAACAAGTGGCTATCAGGACTCAGTAGCTGAGTGGATAACGCGATGGCGTTTGAAGAGAAAAGTGCTGGGTTTGAGTCCCAGAGTGAAAATCAACTCTGAGATGCAGGTACATCCAGCTGACGAGTCCCAAATAGGACGAAACGCGCGTCCTGTATTCCACTGCTAGCCACTATCCATGTTCTCTACGCTTTAGTTTTTCTAAGATGTTTAAGCGTTTATTACACTGTTTTTTTTAAAAATGAAACTGATTTTGCTATATTTATGAGTTAATCTATACAATTTGTTTAATTTATTATTACTTTGGTCACGCGAATTTCAGTAGTCTATATAACACATAATAAAATTTTTAAAATTCATTCTTCATTCATGAAAATATATCGTAATCATTTATCTTTTATGTAACAGGATGTGAACCGATTGTATTACAATAGAGTAGATGTAATTTTTGGTTTATCCTAACACAACGTGAGTAAAACAATTAGAATTGTTTTCTATATTTTTACACATGATTAAGGAAACTAAGCAATAAGGATCAAATAGAATAATGTTTTATGATCATATAATAAAAGTATAAATGAATGTATGATTGATTTTACTTCAGTGATCGTAACAATAAAGGCTTTATGAAGTAAACCATACTTCTATGTTTTAACTGTGAACTATAAATGACTGTTGTACCTAGACGTACCTACTAATGAGTTTCTTTTTTCTCCAGGTTTTGATGAACAATGTTTACTGTGTGAGTCAGATGTAAACGGCTTGTAGGGCCAGTGAAATGTCACTGAGCCCTAGCCAAATCATCCGGCAGTTAGGTCACTGAATATCGAAAAGATCATCGATCCCTGTCAAGATCAAGGACAACAAACGTGCGTCAGTTGATCGTATGCCATGGACTGGCCTATGCGGTGGTGATCTCACTATTTGCTCTGTACTCATTCTTACTAATATATTTCTATAATAACGTCCTCTGTGTTATACGGTCTTCAAAGCAGGTATAGTACTTTGATACGTCGAAGAGGTAATCCATGTTAGGTGTTAATCTCGAGGTGTGACTTCGAAGTTAGCTGGTTCGTTACACCATTCCCGTCTAACTCGAGTAGGTCCCCAATCATTTGACAGTGATCATCATCGTTGATGATCTACAGGGTAAAAGGATTGCTGATTATTTTTAGTTTTTTAAACTCAACTATCAAATACTCTATTTTGATGTTTGTTTAGGATTTTAATAGACAAATTTACATTTAAGTAAATCCTTGATAACATAACTGTGAATCTACTGTAACAGTATATATATAAACGTTTAGATAATTTTAGAGGGATATAAATTTGACAATCAATGACGTAATGAGCAAAGCTATGTATTTTTTCCATAATTAGTCATTATTCGAAGTGAAATGTATATTTAATCAACTTAATAGCTCCTCTACATTCTGAATCCATTGATAACATGACTTAATCAGCAAATATCGGCAGACTGGTGATTTAGCTCGTGTGTGAAATATTTATATTAAATGTTTTAACATTTGACTTTAATATTATCGTAATAATTTCAATTTCTCTTGTAAAACAAGGAATATCATTATATTGCATAATTGCAAGACGTTAGAAATCTATAAATAAGTCATTCAATAATCAAACAACTCAACACTAGATAAATTCTTGCAACATATTTTTTACTTTTATCTAACTACTGAGTAGAAATAAAAAATGTCTGATGTGGTACGTTCCTTAGTAGTGACACACTTTATTGTACTTTCTTATTTACTAACGCTCATGGTGAGATGTAATTAGATACAATATATGTGATTATACTATTTGATGTGTACCACGTCACTCCATCCATTTAATTCCTTTGAGATCCTAACGTTTTCTAAAATATTCTTGCCTTACATGCTTTCTATGTTCTAGAGTGATTTATAGAGCAAATATAATTTGGTTTTATTTTATAGAATTAGATGACAGTGAAATCCTTGAGCTCAAAATAACGCAAACTTCTGAAGGCAACCACAAACAAACTGGTCACTTGGCATAATATAAACCTAAGTTTTTTTTTGACATTTCAGTATGTATTGACCTAACCTGATTATTACATTTACAGATAGTATATATGCTAATATGAAATTCATTTACTGACCGAATGACATAAACTTCAGGACACCAAAACCTCTGATATTTATGTAGTCACTGAGCCCGAATTCAATGGTTTGAACTTTAGAATCTTTGTTATCTTCACGTTGAAAATCAAGTGTAAATTTAACCAATTTTTGCTTATGAATGGTAACTATCAGTTATGTGACATAACAGGTTTTCACATTTTTTCGTGCATTCATGCTGGTTTTTTGTTTCAATACAATACCTTTGAATGTTTCAGTTGATATTATTTCAACAGTTTCTGTCATCTAATTACGGTGTTTATCGAATACTGCTCTATTTTAAAAGACTTCTTGATAACAAGGGTTACATTTCCTTATTCATAAAGTAGAAAACAGTTCTTACTTACTGATTTACTTACGCCTGTTACTCCCAATGGAGAATAGGCCGCCAACCAGCATTCTCCAACCCACTCTGTCATGGGTCTTTCTTTCTAGTTCTATCCAATTTTTGTTCATTCTTCTCATGTCTATCTCCATTTCTCGGTATAATGTGTTCTTTGGTTTTCAGGATTCCATGTGAGGGCTTGCCTTGTGACGCAGTTCGAGAAAACAGTTCTACCAACAAATAAATTATTTTCTTACGTTTTCATCTTGAATTTCAACAATTTTCTTCGGGGGACTAGTCTAGTGATGGAAAACAAACAATTAAAGAAAGGATTTTGTCAAATAATTAATTCAAAACTTTTTGGCGATACCATGAACGGTTGTTCATAATTCAATTTCCATTGATAACTCTTCATAAACCAAGAAGATAAAAAGAATTTCCAACAGTAATAATAGTCTGAATTCATTCTAAATTTTATTTATGATAGGTGATCTGATATGTCAATTTTAAGACAGCTTGTTGAAATTTATGTACACTATCTTTGGCTAATATTCTTAATACAACAAAGGAGACAAACACTTTCAGCCATAATCAATTACTGAAACTTTTGGATTTTACATTGAATTCAATCTTGATTTCACATTACATTTAAATTAAATTGATTAAATATTGTTGTCGCTCTTCAAGAAGACTTTTGTATTGTTAAAATGTGCTTATGAAAACTAGTTCATATTCATGATTGAACATAATAAGATGTTATAATTGGATTATTCAATACCTGTACAGTTCATGTATTAGTTTAACCCTCAAATACTCTATTCTGAATACTTACACTTGTTACTTTACTTACTACGAACCACATATCTGTTCATAATCACATGTATAAAGATATTAGCTTATATCCACAGCGTTTTGTTAGGATCAAGAAATATGTTTGTTTTTATGCTGTATGTTTTAACTTGGATATTTTCTCCCTAAACATGTGCAGGAATGTTTATTTCATTCATTACTTAAGTTATGTTTATCATCATTAAGTGTTTTATTTCCTTGTTCAAGTAAATATTTCTACTAAAATACATTTAGTAAGTAATAAATTATTACACGTATACATAATATTAGTGAGAGATGAATTAAGCAATTAAAGCTTCCTTTATAACGAATAACATATGATGATGGATAAACATATGAAGAATAAAATGATGTTAAAGAGTATAAAGTTATATAGATATGAATATTTTCAATGTGATTATGACACTTAAATGTTATCAGTATTAGGATTTGTGGAGATTGTAGTATTTTTACAGTTGAAATTACAAATCAATCTAAGCTAGACCATCATTGAAAACCTGGAAGCAGTGGATGACCGTTTCGTCCTATCATAGGACTACTCAACAATGTGGATCTATGATCTTGCATACCGAACTCGAACACAGGACCTTTGGTCTCGCACGCAAACGCTTAAGATCTAGATCACTGAGACGGCATTCAACAGTGTTAGTATCTAACTTCAATTGGTCCATGATCTTTTACAACCCCTCATCTATTGCCTGGGATAGATAACTGTCTCACACTCGACATGAATTGAGCTTCACTGGTCACAGCTTCTGACTAGAATTCCAAGAGTTACATCTAGGATGAAACAGCCGTTCAGTGTTTTCGGGTTTTTAGTAGTGGTCTAGCTTAGATCGATTCGTGATTTCAACTGTAGAAATTAAATATTAAGAAATAAGTAAATACAGTGAACAACTAGTGTAAATAGAAGACAATCTTTATCAGACTTTTATAATCAGATATAATCAGTAATACGTAATATAAGTAATAGATAACTGAGTGTATGTCGCTTTATAAATAGAATTCAACTTCATAAACATATAATTGTTGATGTAAACGTTTTCGTTTTGCCCAAACGATGCAATTAACTACCTAAGCATAAGTTTTACAGGATATAATATTCTGGAAGTTGTACAGGATTTAGGCAACCAATGTTTACCTTTCCTTTTAAGGTTAAAAATGAAAGCTGCAAAACTGCTTACAGTCATGCAACTATGGGACTACATATACATAGTCTTTACATTTTCAAGTGATTTCAAAGTAGATTTCGAGGAGATAACTATTTTATTTAGTACCTACACGTTTGAAATGCGTAAACCATTCATCAAGATGAACAAAATACTATTGGAGTATTCAATAGAAGATAAAAGAGCTATTAAATCTATCCAATAATAGAATTTAAAGCAACAGCATAAATGTTTATGTTCATGTAGTATATCAAAAGCATTCTAAAGAATGTAATCATGATTGCATTTTGCACTGATCATCTAAAAATTGACAATTTAGCTCAATATTTAAATTATTTCTGTTTTTATTAGTTATTGTTATATCGCTATAAGAATTATAAATGGTAACGTTTGAGAACTATTTGTAGACCAATACTATGCATTTATGTTTTGTCGTATAATTGTTAAATAACTGAACTATTTATATTCATGTCCCCCTTATTATGAGTTTTATTTTGACTTATGAACTATTATTATATGGTTTACCGTTCTTGAGTTCTACCCAGTCTATTAATTACTGTTCCCCCTATTCACAGTCACTTTCGGCTGAATCTTGTTATTTTCTATCTTATGGTACGATGTGGTCAGTTTGATCGGTATATAAACTCAGTATGTTTGAAATATAATGATTTATATTGCAGAGACTGTTATTGGTGTTCTGGACTTAACTATCTGAGCTAGGCAAAAAGCAGGACCGACAAGTATTCTAGACTGCTTGTACGGTTTTCGTGTATCATTGATCCGACCAATAAATCGCTGCTCTCTAATTGGCGGTCTTATCACGTCATACGTTAACAAAGCATCCACTCAGATCACAGGATGTAACAATTATATTGTTTCTTCAGTATTGACATCACAATTTTTCACTTAAAGAAATTGGCGTAAATAAAAAGTTGAAATAAATTATAACGATGGATAATTTATTCAAGTTTGCTGATGAATTAAATTAAATTAAATGAAACTTTGAATTCTGGATTATTTAGGTTTTATAAATGGCTGTTATATTCAAAATTAAAGGTTAATAGGTCATTCAAAATTTATTAATCGAATTTGTTATCTAGTAAAAAAAAGTAGAAAAACGGTAAGTTGATCACTAGTATGGATCATTTTATGAACGCTTGTAATATTTAATCAAATATTCTGGTGATCTGAATAGTTCTTACTATTTCTATTTTACTGTTAGCATCATTGGATACATTTTACTAACAATCAACAAGTGACAACGAGATTATGTACAACAATAACTGTTGTAGTTACAGAGAAGAAAATGCTTAGAAGAAAAGAATACTTCATGAATTCATTCAGTATTGTTTGTTTGAGTCTGCCCATCAATTTGTTAGGACTGCAACTGGTCAGTCTCTAATTGGCATATGTGCATACTATGCGTATTGCCTCAATATAGCCTTAATTCACAAGCATGGTAAGCAGAGATGAATAGTGGCTAGCAGTGTGTTTTGATGGGAAGATTCAAACAAACAATACTGAATGAATTTAAACTTCACCCCATCGCACAACCAAGTGGCTATCAGGACTCAGTGGCCGAGTGGATAACTCGATGGCGTTTTAAGCGAGGGTACTGGGTTCGAGTCCCAGAGTGAACATCAATTCTGAGATGTAGGTACATCCAGCTGACGAGTCCCAAATAGGACGAAACGCGCGTCCTGTATTCCACTGCTAGCCACTATCTATCTCTGCTTACAATACTTCATGAAGTTATTTATAACGTGTTTTAGATAGGACTAGATAGTTCTTATACTGTCAAGATATTAGATCCGGAAAATAATTTAAATTCTACGCTTTTTATATTGATGGTATGTTTACGTCATGAAAATATGTATATATTTTGATAGATGTCATACATCATTTCCTTTAAGTATGGAAATAAATTCTTAAAGAAATTCATCTTTCGGCTGACCAGATGACAAGATTGGTGTATTTAAATTTATCACTTATTAACTGCAGCTTATTACCCTTTGTGCTGAAGCATAGACCACCAACTAAGACTCTCTAACCGACTCTGGTCTGGGCTATCTTTTCCAGTCGTTTCTAGTTACTATTTGTCCTTTTCATGTTTGCTTCCGATTCCCGACGCAGTTTGATGTTTTGTTTTTCTCTTTTCCAAGTTGGCGCTTGCCTCGTGATGCAGTCTGATGATGATGGCCCCATTTGATATCTGTCCAAGACGGAGACTTATAGAATTATAGTGAGCACATGAGTAAAAGATAGACTATTATTGCTTTCTAATGTCTCACAGATATTTCAGATCGCATGACATCATAGAACCAAGTAGAATAGCGGTGTCTACAATGTCTAATATAGAAAATGTATTCCATGATCTGAAAGATCAGTAATTAAATATATTAAACATCATGTGACAAGTAATGATCTTGAAATGTAGTCACATGTTTTGCTTACATTTCATCTGCAATATTACAAATGATATGAAATAATATAAAAAACTATTCAGCTTGACGTTTCATGTATTATGGTAGCTTAGAATTAGTATGGAAGCTGGAGACAATTATTGAAATGTTTATCTCCCAGTCAAAGATTGTAAAGTAAAACGAAGAGTTTATAAATTTGAAATAGTATGGTGAAAAAAGATCTGAATAACCTCATCGGAACCTATTATTATTTATTCGTATTATAGAACGGCTGTAGAAAATACGAATTCTCCTACAACCGGTTGCATGGAACTTGACTAAAAACAAAATATAATAACAACACAGAAAAGACCATATGGAGTGTAATACTCATAGATCAATAACAAGGATTCCATGAAATGTTTACTATTGAAGTGATATATCTACATGGAGAACTGTAGCTTTGCAGCATTAAGTAATATAAGCAGTCTAGGATTTATATTTATCAGTATTACGTGCAGAAAAAACAATGTATAATGATGGTATAGATTAGTACTATGTATGTGTAATAAAATACGTTAGTACTTTTCATCAGTTCACAACACCAGTGATCTACGTTGTACTTTGAACGAGGATTTTTGAACCAAACATTCGATCACATCTCAATTAGGCGGTCACTTAAATATATAGACCTAAAAAATTATTTCATATTCAGAAGTTTATGAGATTTTGAGTGACGAATATTACGTTCATCATTCAATTCTTTCACCATTGCAAAATAAATAGACAAGATACGAAAGTATTTTATTTGCTTCGAACAAAAACGTTCTCACCTTAAAGTGATGATCAATCTTTCTCTTGTTGTTATAATTAAACTCTACCGACTGGAATATTTCCTTTAAAAAACTCCTGAGACATTAAAAATGGACTGTTTGTAATTGAATATTTATGTCTTGTCAAGTTTCTTGATGAGAACATCAACTTCAAAGATTTCGTTCATTGATTACTTCATTTTCATGATACCGAAAAAAAACTGTCTACTCTATATGTCCCTTTGATTGATCAACTTTTTTCTTGTTTTTTAGAGTAAAAAAAGATAAGTCAATTCGACTTATTCTCATAGTAATCAAATTATCAAAAAAAAAGAAAGAGACTTGTTTACTCTATGTTTCATTGAGTTATATTTGAGTTTTAGCAGAACATTTGTAAATATACGTGAGACTATGTAAATATTATGTTAAAAGAAAAAAAAGAAGAAATTAGTTTCTATTCTGTAAAGATAAGAAAGGGAAATTTTTATTCTGACTTTAAAACCCATGGTAGAGTAGGCATATAAAAGAAAGTTATATTCATGAATTGGGAGAGACTATAATTTAAGGACGAGCCAATCAGAAGCGTCTGAGGAATTTCAAGATCACAGCACTAATTTCAGTACATGATGCTCATGTGCAATCGGTTTACAGAGGATTTCAGAAAAAACGTGACAGTTAAGCAGCTACAATAAATGGGATTACTAAGAAGTTCCTTTATGTGTAATTGCGGTAATCAAATGACTTGTGAGACCTTGTGCAGACTACCTTGATGTTGTCCTTCGATGTAATATATGTTGAAGGAAGACGTTTGATAGAATAGGAACCTTTTTATCTCGATCCAGATCGAGACTAAGGCAAATTATAATAATTGCCCCGAACTGTATAATAAAAGCACCAGTAACATTGCCTGCAATAATCGCAGATATTACTGAAGCTTCGGCTGTGCAGTAGTATGAGTATTGTAGGGACATATCTATAATAAAAATGATAAACTTACACAACTGGAGTACATACAAACAATATTGAAGCTATGTGGTCGAGGCTGAGAGAGTTTTTGTGACCTTATCATGGCTCCAGAGACCGAGTATTATGAAGCCATATGGATGAGTTCCTCTACCTTATGCAATACGATTTTAGAACCTTTGAACCTCTTTCTAACCTTGACAAGATTTTGAACCATGTAAAATAAGTGTACCCACTCTAATTCTTTGGTATTGTAATATATATTTTTACTCTATACTGTCTGTTTACTGATTGGCTGATATTTCTCAAGGTCACTTAAGATTCTTTCAAAGGTCATCCATAAACTATAGTCTCCCGGATGAGGATATAATTTACATCACTGATTCAGGTATTTAATTCACATCAAGAATACTTCAATAACACTCATTAGTATTTTCGATAACAACAAACTTAGAACTTTCTTGTCTCCTATATTCACAATAAAACCCCTTCTGATTATAATCATATGCTCACTAGTGACTGGCTTCAAGAGATATTTCCTGGAGTTCTAGTGAGAAACAATGAACAGTGGAGTTCAACAGGGTATGTTGTGAGATAGTAACTCACTGAAGACAATGGTGGACGGTTGCTCAACTCCGTGGATTGTGTGAAGTTAGACATTAACACCGTTGGATGCCACCCGTCTCAGTGGTCTAGAGGTTAAAAGCTCGCGCGCGAGACTGATAGATCCTGGGTTCGAAAATCGCGAGTTGGATCGTGGATGTGCACTGCTGAGTAGTCCAACAATGGGATGAAACAGCTGTCCAGTGCTCCCAGGTTCTCCATAGTGGTCTAGCTTCAATCGACTCATGATTTCAACTATAAAATTACTAAAATTTGCACAAAACCCCTTCTGATAATCATAAGTGAAAATGATATGGTTTCTTGTTAAAGCTTTAAGAAAAAGAACCTCATTGATTAATAACCATGGGAGGAAGACACATCAAGTTAATATATAGTGTTACATTTTACAAAGTATTGTGATCTGTTGAGGATGTTGTTATTATTCTTAGTAATATACAGTTATCATGATACCCAATATTTTAAAACCAATGAATGATTGAAATCAATGTACAATTTCTGAGCATTCAAAAACAATACAAAATGAGAATGATTATTGAATTTTTCAATATTAATAAAAGTAAGAAAATGAAATGAATTCAGTTTTGCTAAAACAATGTCTTAAATTGGAATCATACAAATAGTCTAATTTTTCTTTTTTTTTTGTTTTGAAAAATGATGCAAAATATTCAATAATCATTGTTAATATTTTAGTCACTAAGTAATCTACCTACGCCCTCAAATGCCCTGGTACGGCCGAGAGTGGAGAGAGTCCGCTCTCCCTCTCGAAAGGCTCTCATATGGCCACGCGTATATAGCCTCTGTCAGGGAAGCCCTACTCACTGCCTACCGTGGCGGGGGTGTTGTTTAAGAAATTGAGAGAACGAAAAGCGAATGTCCGGCGCTTTAACGAAGTTGGTGGACACGGAGAGTCCACCTAGGGGAATTGGAAAACCCTCATCCCAAACCAATGGTGCACATGGGCTATAGGATCCTGAAGGAACAAATGGCGTACGAACCAATCGTTAGTCACCGGCTACCATGGGACTGCATCTCCTCACGATGCTCCACTGCCTTGTGGATCAGATCTTTAGGTCAAAGGCTCCGGCTGTGGGCACCAAAGAAAACCACCTGCTTCGGTTTGGGTACCCGGGCAATATCAGAGCCCTCACACAAATCAAATGAGATTTGTGCGGCGCATATGTATCTGGTGCCTCTTTGTACCAATATTTATGTGTTCAAATAAAATAAATAAATAAAGTCTACCTAAGAACCTTGGGAATTCTGTTAGATAATGATGATATGTATGATAATTTATTTGCAAGGTGTATGAATATCATTTAGAATAATGAAGTATTATACATAGAATTTGAATGAATGATAGAGATTGATCAGTAATATCGTTAGTAATATCATAGTGCATCAGTAAAATTTTAATCATGATATCATTTCATTAGAGATGATATATATATATATATATATTTGCTTGCATGATATGTCCTGTAAATCATTAAAACATAAAAGAATACTATAAGATTCATTTATAATTTAACTTGGTCACATAATAAAAAACAAAACAAAAGTAGGATATAATTGAATAGAAATTTAAGTCAACAAACAGTAGGAACTTTGGAATGAGAATGATTTGATTCAAAGTATAGATAGAATCATTGTAACAAAGTTTTATTTTTTCTGTAGCAAGATGTGAAGGAAAAATGTTAAAGAAACACATTAACTTAATGAAAAAGTAAACGCAAATGATTTGTCTTTTTTTAGAGTGTATACAATACAAGTTCCATATTTTAGTTATGGCCAGTAACTAGTCATTTAAACCTTTAATATAATATTGGGTTACTTACTGACTTACTTACGCCTGTTACTCCCAATGGAGAATAGGCCGCTGACCAGCATTCTCCAACCCACTCCGTCCTGGGCCTTCCACTCTAGTTCTATCCAATTTTTGTTCATTCTTCTCATGTCTATCTCCATTTCTCAGCGTAATATGTTCTTTGGTCTTCCTCTTTTCTTTTGGCCTTCAGGATTCCGTGTGAGGGTTTGCTTTGTGACGCAGTTGGGTGATTTCCTCAATGTGTGTCCATGTGAGGGCTAAAAACACGCTAACCAGAAAAAAATTATAATATTGGGTACTTATGAACATTCATTAGAAATAAATATTTAAAACCTATACAGAACACATGTTCAACAATAAGGCTTAAAAATGTCTATTCAAAGATTTTGCTTCATAAATTAAATACTAGCCTAAAAATTATTATGATGGAAATTTGTCACATATATATGTGAGGAAAACATACAGGATGACACTTACTTCAGCTCAGGAAACAAACAACAATGAAAAAGGCAATCAAATATATATAGACTTTCAAGCAATCATTGAAGTTCGATGTGATGCGAAAGTGGTGCTACTTATGTCGATAGGCGTCGGACATCTCGGGTGGTGGGTGGACATCGAATTTAGACAGCCTGTGAGGTTGACATCGCTACTGAGGTCGGCGAGCCGGCGGAGTCAACATTTTGAGTGGGGGTGTGGCCCAGACTGCGGCAAAGAAGAAAGTGGAACGGTCAGCAGAACAGCCACAAGAGCGACCATTTAAAGGGAGGACGAGCGTGGTGTATGCTACTTATGTCCACTGACATAAGTAGTATATAGCACCAGTCAGAAGTGTAATGCCTAGCAGCAAAAGGTTGAGAAGATCGAATTGATGAGAACAGGAGTGTAAACAGAGAGTAATTGTACCAACAACAGAAAGATGTGCAAATGAAGTATTTAATATATGGTTTTCATATTTTACTAAATTAATCTGTAAATTTATAATGTAACAATAAATCGGTTCTCCCCACCCCACCTCGCGTTGACTACATTAGCATTATGAAAACTTAGGTAATGATAATGTATTATTAATAGCTAGGATTTAAAAGTGTTCTAGTTTAAAAGGACAATACTAGATAGAAAACGACTTTTTCATTACGATTTGAACAAAAATTAAGTGAATAATTTTGTAACTAATATTTCCTCATTTTAGTCTGATCAGACGGTGATTATTCAATCTGAGGATATTTTGTTGAATTAATTGCTTAGTTGAAACTATTCATTTTTCTATGTTGAATAGATAAACTTTACTAACTAATAAATTGGGATCGGAAAAACAAATATGAGAAAGAAATCATTTCTATTAACATAGCAATCAACGTTATCAATCTTCGATTTCCAGCTAATCTTATGAATTTCTTGCTTAAGTTCTATTTTACCAAATAAATTCAGTTCAACAACATTCACTCAAATAATTTTGATCAGACAAAAATCTGATCTCTTTTAATGATAAATCAAAAATTAAATATTAAATGGATCTAAATTTAAAACACTACGGAAAGAATACGTCAAACTGTAATAATCTTCATAATTCACTTAGTATTGTTTGTTTGAATCTTCCCATCGATGTGTTAGGACTACAACTGGTCAGTCTCTAATTGGCATATGTGCATACTGTGCGTATTGCCTCGATATAGCCTTGATTCACAAGCATGATAAGCAAGGATGGATAGTGGCTATCAGTGGAATCCAGGACGCGCGTTTCGTCCTATTTCGGACTCGTCAGCTGGATGTACCTGCATCTCAGAGTTGTAGCTTCTACATATGGTTGATCAGCAGTGACAAAAGAGAATGATCGTTTACAGGAGCGACAGATACCGCAAC
>NC_031495.1:59784403-59816838 GCF_000237925.1 Schistosoma mansoni | reverse complement strand
AGGACGAAACGCGCGTCCTGGATTCCACTGCTAACCACTATCCATCCTTACTAATCTTCATAATTATTTTAAATTAACTGAACACATTATGTAATTCGCCATCAAAATCAGTAAAGTGTAATTTTATATTTACCACAAACAATGACAACATAAAACTAATTTTTACTAATCATATGACTAAATAAGCATATTAAAATTACTCCAATTCAACAAATATAAGTATCCCTCTTCAAATATTTTAGGAATGACATATAGAGCATAATTTCCTTTGACCACTTAATTTATGGCAATTTAATTATGAATAACTATTTAATATTGAGTGAATTAGTTAACCAAATGTTAACTCTTTTTACATATGTAGATAGTTAAATGACATGAACAATTGTTTGATTTCCGCTTGTATTAATAAAAAAAGCTATATGGTTTAGAATCAAAATAAAACAGAGGAAGAAACGCTTGGTATAACTTTCTCATACCTTTCTAGTAAGGAAGTTGTATATACTTCAGTATAATTATGTATTTAATTGAGAACCTAAATGCATACGATACTTCAGAGTCAATATCACAAGTTTATCAGTATCAATGTACCTTATCATATAGAAACAAATACTAATATTATCTTTTCAGATGATTAATTAAAGTTAGCAGTTGAAAATAATCTACATTACAGATTGAATTGACCGAGACAACTTTTGAATGTGAAGCATAATTAAATGGTACTCATACCAACAATACTTCCTCGAAGAGTCATACCTTTTGGTATTCAGTTCTAATCTGATTTTTTCAATCAAGTTAAAAGTAACGATACTAGTAATGTTAGAATGGTTAATACATGTATATATCTCAGTAGTACAGAAGGTCATTAACGACTTTAGCAACTCAGTGGCAATCTCACTAACTACATTACTAAGTGATACTAGTGTAAGCCTTATAGAAACTATTCGTAGGAGATTGTAGATATCCCTTAACGATACATATCAACTATCAGAGAATGTATTTTCATAGTTTCTTATCGATTATCTCCAGTTACATAGTATAAACTCTTTTAATATTACACCAAATGACATATGTGTAATAAAGATGATATTTTTCTATACAACAGCATAAATAATCGCACCAAATGGGGGATGATTAATCATAAACAAACATACAATTATCCTGCTACTTAATTAACAGAACATAAATATTCCTATTGGTTAAGAAATAATCGAAAGTAAAAATATCTTAAGATGGTTTATAACCCTATTCTTAGTTTCTATTATTTTGATACAAACAATAAGCTGAAATAAAATACTAAATAAGTTTATCAATGATAAACAAATGGTTATTATTTTCTTCTTTGAAATTGATTTTTAAAGATACGATTGTTACAATCAACAAATAATACAAATTCTTGGAAACTGGATAAACTTTTACATATTTTAATGAATTGTTTGTTTAAAATATCTATGAAGAAACAATAGATGAGAATATCATTGAGTAAACAACAAATTAATGAGCTCTGTTAATCAGGTTTAAGTTATAACAACTGTTAGGTGAATTCAAACTTCATCCCATTGCACAACCAAGTGGCTATCAGGAATCAGTAGCTGAGTGGATAATTCGATGGCGTTTGAAGAGAAAAGTGCTGGGTTTGAGTCCCAGAGTGAACATCAACTCTGAGATGCAGGTACATCCAGCTGACGAGTCCCAAATAGGACGAAACGCGAGTCCTGTATTTCACTGCTAGCCACTATCCATCTTTGCTTATAATTGTTAAGTTAGATACATTATTCAAAGGCTGAAGATACTATTCATCTATGAAAGCCAAAACATTTTGATTTGGATTCAATCGTGTAATCAAATTGTTGAACTCTGTTTCATTAACAAATGAGCTTTAGTTTCATTAAATAACATTCGATGATCACCTGGTTATAAAATAAAAAAATTAGCCAGATAATGCATCAAGATAAATAAAGCCAATATTTCCAAAATGATTCTTAATAACTTTAAAATGTATATGAACTGAAAACTATTTGTACATAATTATAAGACTATCTGACACTTTTACATTATGGTAAATACATAGATACTCTGGTTAGTATAAATAAATATAGCGTGAAACTAGTTTGTGACGAGATTAGTAGTTGTGGCTCATTCTATAGATTTTCATACCAAAACTCGTTCAAATAACGTAATACTAACAGATATAACTGATTATTCAAAATACTAAATGAGCTGTCTTTTACACTACTGTTGAAGTGCGATTTACAGGAACACATGGTCTCAGTATTTATAATTCTGGAATTTTTATCGGAATTATTTTCTAAGTCATGAACTGACTAATATTAGACCACCATTAAAATTTGGACGGCCGTTCATGCTTGCATGAACGCTAAACCACTATACTGTAAGATTAATATTTTGATTGGACTGTGATCAACCTCAATTACGATATTCATGCCCGTTGCACAAGTTAATGAATGTCTGAACTTTGCTGTTAATTGGATAACTTAGGTTTTTGGAAATGAAACGTACTTATTTTGAGTCTCGGAATAAACTACAACTCTGAGGTACACGTGTGTGCAAAAGACGTGTCTCAAACAGCACAAAATACGTCCTGGATTCTGCTTCTAGTGGAACTTCATCTGTTCAGTATAAGCAATTCAGTACATATACTCTTGTTTGATACTGAAGACTATCATTAACGTTTGTAAATTTTAGTATGACATTAGTCAAACAACATGTAACATTCCTTTACAGAACACTTAACGAGGTCTATTTCCATCTGTTATATTATTATGTTTACATACTGGCTATGACATCCATGAGGTTTCCAAAATGTCCAAAACGTTTCTGACTTTGTATACAGTGTTCGTGCGTCCCAAACTTTAGTACTGCATACAAGCAGCTAGCCCCTACCTGAAAAAATTCAGTGAACTCTTGGAAAGGGTTCAGAGAACAGCAACTAAGCTGATTCCCGGAATAGCGAAGCTCCCGTATGGTACTAGACTGACCAAGCTAAACCTATTCCCGCTGTCACATCGAAGAATCAGAGGCGACTTGATTACAGTTTTCAAATTGCCTAGTGATAAAATTGCACCTGATGTGCCCTCATTTTTCTTGTCTCCAAAAACAGAAAATTTACGAGGACACTCCAAAAAAGTTCACAAGCCCAGAACGAATTACTTGTCAGCTGACTACCGACTTTCCCATCGAATCATCAACGAGTGGAATTCATTACATCAGCGCGTGATTGAGGCTCCATCCGTCGACTCTTTCAAAAAAAAGCTAGATCAACTGAGAGACCACCATTGCCAGGACTAACACAGGCCATCAAGCCTCCTGTCCTTTCCAAACTGAATTCAACAGTGTTGTACGTTAAAAGAGTAAATTTTACATTAACCACTGTGATATGGGCTACTTATATCCACATAAGTGGTATATAACGATGATCAGGCATTGAATGTATTTCAGTAGAAGATTGATATGGAGAGAACGGGAACGGACGCAATCGGTATGAAAATGCATGAAAAATAATAATCAGAGACTATGGACTGATATTTTGCAGAAAGAATGGTCAGGATTGAGACAATTGATTGATAGTTTGCAAATTAACTGTTTACTGTATGGTTATCAACTCCGCCTGTAGCTCCTCCGGGGGCTACTGCCGGTCCCAAGCCCGGGTAAAGGAGAAGGGTTGGGTATGGGGTTAGCGACCCCATCCCGTAGAAAAACAACTCGCTAAAAAAACGCTAACCAGAAAAAATTATTCAAACCATTTAAACTCTGCCCTGGGAGTAGAAGGAATAATTATGAAGTCTCATGATGAAAGCCGAGTTCCTTCGGAAGTCTTGAGGCCGATGCACCTTCTTACAACCAGAGCGACAATTTTTATAGGTACATGGAATGTCCGAACAATGTGGGAGACCGGAAGAGTCTTCCAAATTGCTGCAGAAATGAGAAAATACAACCTGGAGGTGCTTGGAATCAGCGAAACACATTGGACGCAGGCTGGACAACAACGACTGTCTTCAGGAGAACTTCTGTTATACTCCGGTCATGAAGAAGAAAATGCCCCACATACACAAGGAGTTGCATTGATGCTGTCCAGAAAAGCACAAAATGCACTTATTGGATGAGAATCTCATGGACCAAGGATCATCAAAGCCTCGTTCAAAACAAAGAGAGAGGGAATTACAATGAACGTCATCCAATGCTATGCGCCTACCAACGACTACGATGAAGACGCTAAAGACCAATTCTACGATAGGCTGCAGTCGATCTTCGAGAAGTGCCCAACCAAGGACCTGACCATTCTGATGGGAGATTTCAATGCCAAGGTTGGAATGGACAACACTGGATACGAAGAAGTCATGGGACAACATGGACTGGGAGGAAGGAACGAAAACGGTGAGAGATTTGCAAACCTATGTGCCTTCAATAAACTGGTCATAGGGGACACCATATTCCCACACAAAAACATACACAAAGCCACTTGGATTTCACCGGATCACACTACACAGAATCAAATCGACCATATCTGCATCAACAAAAAGTTCAGGAGGACGATGGAGGATGTGAGAACCAGAAGAGGAGCTGATATATCATCAGATCATCACTTGCTGGTCGCCAAGATGAAACTAAAATTCAAGAAGCACTGGACAACGGCGCGGACAACATCACAAAAGTTTAATACGGCCTTTCTTCGAGATGCTGACAAACTCAACAAATTCAAGATAGCCCTCAGCAACAGGTTCCAGGCCTTTTATGATCTACTCAATGGAGAGGGGACTACCATGGAGAGCAACTGGAAAGGTATCAAGGAGGCAATCGTTTCAACATGTCAAGAGGTTCTGGGCCCCGAGAGGCACCACCACAAGGAGTGGATCACTGTTGGTACAGTGGATTAAATTGAAGAAAGAAGGAATGAGAAGGTAGCAATCAATATCAGCCGAACAAGAGCGGAAAAAGCCAAGGCACAAGCCGAATACTCAGAGGCAAACAAGCAAGTGAAGAGGAGCATCAGAACCGACAAACGTAAATATGTGGAAGATTTAGCAATGACAGCGGAAAAGGCTGCAAGAGAGGGAAACATGAGACAACTGTATGATACAACCAAGAAACTTGCTGGAAATTACCGTAAGCCAGAAAGACCAGTGAAAAGCAAGGAAGGCAAAGTAATCACCGACATTGAAGAACAACGAAACAGGTAGGTAGAACACTTCAAAGAACTCTTGAATCGACCAACTCCACTGAACCCACCCAACATCGAAGCAGCACCCACAGACCTCCCAATCAATGTTGGCCCACCAACAATTGAAGAGATCAGCGTGGCCATTAGACAAATCAAGAGCGGCAAAGCAGCGGGACCAGACAACATCCCGGCAGAGGCACTGAAAGCAAATGTAACAGCAACTGCAAAGATACTCCACATCCTCTTCAGTAAGATTTGGGACGAAGAACAAGTACCATTAGACTGGAAAAAAGACTTCTGATCAAGATACCAAATAAAGGCGATCTTAGCAAGTGCGATAACTATAGGGGCATCACTCTTCTCTCAATACCAGGAAAAGTCTTCAACAGAGTATTGTTAAACAGGATGAAGGATTCCGTGGACGCCCAACTTCGAGATCAACAAGCTTGATTTCGTAAGGATAGATAGTGTACAGACCAAATCGCAACTCTACGTATCATTGTGGAACAATCAATCGAATGGAATCCATCACTCTACATCAACTTCATTGACTACGAGATGGCATTTGATAGCGTGGACAGGACAACACTATGATGGACTAAACTGCCAAATCGTCCACGGAGGACAACTCACCGACTCATTCGAGGTGAAGACCGGTGTTGGGCAAGGTTGCTTACTCTCACCTTTTCTCTTTCTCCTGGTGATCGACTGGATCATGAAGACGTGAACATCAGGAGGAAATCACGGGATACAGTGGACAGGTAGGATGCAGCTTAACGATTTAGACTTCGCAGATGATCTGGCTCTTCTATCACAAACGCAACAACAAATGCAGGAGAAAACGACCAGTGTAGCAGCAGCCTCAGCAGCAGTAGGTCTCAATATAAACAAAGGGAAAAGCAAGACTCTCCGATACAATACAACATGCACCAATCAAATTACACTTGAAGGAGAAGCTTTGGAAGATGTGAAAACCTTTACATATCTGGGCAGCATCATTGATGAACACGGTGGATCAGATGCAGATATGAAGACGCGGATCGGCAAAGCAAGAGCAGCATATTCGCAGCTGAAGAGCATCTGGAACTCAAATCAACTGTCTGTCAACTAACACCAAAGTCAGAATTTTCAATACAAATGTCAAGACAGTTCTACTGTATGGGGCGGAAACCTAGAGAAATACGAAAGCCATCATCCAGAAGATACAAGTTTTTAATAACAGTTGTTTATGCAAGATACTTCGGATCCGTTGGCCAGACATTATCAGTAACATTCTACTGTTGGAGAGAACAAACAAGATTCCAGTGGAGGAAGGAATCAGGAAGATGTGCTGGAAGTGAATAGGACACACATTGAGGAAATCACCCAACTGAGTCACAAGATAAGCCCTCACATGGAATCCTGAAGACCAAAGGAGAAGAGGAAGACCAAAGAACACATTACGCCGAGAAATAAAGACAGACATGTGAAGAATGAACAAAAAGTGGATAGGACTAGAAAAGAAGGCCCAGGACAGAGTGGGTTGGAGAAAGCTGGTCGGCGGCCTATTCTCCATTGGGAGTAACAGGCGTAAGTAAGTAAGTAAGTAACTGTATGGTTATCAGATTTTAGCGAGATAGTCTGTAATTTCAGTGTCAAATACATTCGATTGTCCCCACTCGTCTTTTTTTTTCACTACATCGCTACCTGAATATGTCTAAAATACAGATCGTTTATATAATTCAATATTAATTTAAACTATGGAATAATCAAAATTAAAAATCTATTTCCTTTACAGTATACAACAAAAAATTTTCAAATCATATTAGATCCCATTACAATTATACAAAGATTAATATTTTAGAAATAATCTAACATTGAAAAGCAGTAACCAGTGGAGTTCAACAGGTCTGTTGGGAGATATCAACTCACTGAAGACATTGGTGAATGGTTGCTCACTTTCGTGGATTGGTTGAAGTTAGACATTAACACCGTTGGATGCCGGCCGGCTCAGTGGTCTATCGGATAAAGGCTCTGGCGCGAAACTGGTAGGCCCTGGGTTCGAATCTTGCGAGTCGGGATCGTGGATGCGTAATACTGAAGAGTCCCATAATAGGACGAAACGGCCTTCCAGTGCTTCCAGGTTTTCCACGGTGGTCTAGCATCAATTGACTCATGATCTCAACTATATAAAATTGAATACTTTGATTTTACGAAAGAAACTCAGTTAGATTATGGTCTCAATCAATACAAGAAATAACAATTAAAAACAAACAGTAGATACCATTATATGTATCATTATGAAGGTTTAATTTAATAATTTCGATTAAATTGAGCATTGAATAGATTGTAATAAATAAATAATAATATTTGTAATTTCCCAATAAGTAGAAAAAATTAAATTTTCTAACATTTCGTGACTTAGTGTAAGCTACTTCTTCAGAAGATAAATAACCAAATCAAAATAAATCCAAGCCTAAATAGTACCACGGAACAACACAAATATTATACCATAAAAAAGATAAATTATCATTTAAATGCATTTTATTCCATGATATTTAGATCATTTTAATTTTTTTGTTTTTAATTTTTCAAGGCAAACTAAAACAAACACACATAATTTATGATTGCCGCATACTGTTTCTTATTCTATTATTATTATTATTTTTAAAACTTAATGTGCACAATTCATTTAACTATTTATTTCCTTTTGATTGATAATGGTTAGAATATTTTGTTGTTGTTGTTGCGGTGGTGGTGGTGGTGGTGGGATATTTTTCAATGAAATTTATATCGGATGTAATTTATCCGTTCTAACGGTAAGAAAAATCAAACAGAAACTGTTCTCTTTTCTTTTTTTCTCAATTCTAAGGAGCTAAAAAAGAACTAATAACATTTTCTTTAAATGATTTATGGATATTTTGTGTAAAGAAAAAAAGGCGAACTGATATATGGGTATTTTACGATTTTTCATATGAGGTATTGTAGTGAACAAAACACCGGTTGGGGACAATCGAATGTATTTAGATACAAATTACAGACTTTCTCAATAAATTCTTATAACCATACTTCAAACAGGTAATTTGCAAAATAACAAGCAATTGTCTCAGTCTTCACTATTCCTTCAGTAAATATCAATCCATGTTCTCTAATTTCATTGTTTGTGCATTTTCCTACCAATTGAGCTTCATTTCAGTTCTTTCCTTATCGGTCTTCTGCCAATATACATTCTATGTCTGACCATCACCATATACTACTTATATGGATATAAGTAGACCATACTACAGTATTACTGTTCTTAAGTTGGGGTTTTTTCTTCTCCTCAACAGAAACATATTGAAATATGTCGGTTTACAAGTGATGTAAACCATTGTTATCAACATATAAGTTTGATATAAAAGAGTTTTTTTCTAAAAAAGAACAAAACAGAAAACGGATAAATTTCCATTGATAGATAATGAAGCTTAGTGACAAAAACATTTCAAAATTATTTTTTTCAACAAAAAAACAGTATCCTCCCAGAGATTGTTTTTAAACATTTTTGCGGTGATACGTTTTCCACAAATTTTTTTAAAATGTTTATTAGTCAATAACATATCACATAAAACATACACCAAAAAAATGTAGAAAAATAGTTTAGCTTAGAAATGTTTTGATATATTGAATACTATAATATAAATTAGATCTAAAAATCTGTCAGTTATCAACAGTATGCTAATTTGAGTCATTCTATAAACAGATTTATAATTTGTTACTAACATAAGCTTAAGGTTATGTCATAAATTTTTTTGGCGTAAAATAGGTAAATAATGATTCGTTTTGAACGATAGATGATTTCTCACACGATGAAATTATTGATATACGAAAACTTTAAAATGAACAGATTGGAATAGGTAATAAAACTGAAATTTTGAACATAGATTTTTGTAAGCAAAGATGGATAGTGGCTAGCAGTGGAATCTAGGACGCGCGTTTCATCATATTTGGGATTCGTCAGCTGGATGTACCTGAATCTCAGAGTTGATATTCACTCTGGGATTCGAACCCAGTATATTTCGCTTCAAACGACATCGCGTTACAATGCTTGTGAATTTAGGTTATATCGAGACAATACGCACGGTATGCACATATGCCACTTAGAGACTGACCAGTTGCAGTCCTAACACATCAATGGGAAGATTCAAACAAACAATACTAAATGAATTTAAAGATTTCTATGTATTAAAGGATACACGTGTATACAAAATGTTGATAACAAAAAAATCAAACATGGATAGATGTTTTTTTTGAGTTATAAGTAGTTGTAAGGCACATATTTTGTGGACAAGTAATTTTCCAGGGAAATTTAAACTTGACTATCATCTCTGATTATTTCCTATCCAAATAGTTTACAAAAAAAGTCATCACAATTCGTTTCAATAAAATTTGTGTTTTCCTTATACATTCACCCGTGAACATCATGATAAATGTTGTAGATGATATGTATCAACCATACAGTGAGTGTTCGTAATTGTATAGAATAAGTTTAATGTGTATTTTAAGCAACGGAGGATTTTCTACTTCAGTAATCAAAAATCTTGACTGATTGCTTTCGAAGAGTATATAGAATAAATTTATCGTTTATTATGGAATAATTATGTTTTCGATTGAATAAGTTAATAAATGCCTTAGGGTATATTCCGCAATCATATATGCTGTTGATTTTCAGGCATACATCGTTTTTTCTAATTATTCATAGTTAGGATTCTCACAAAAACAATGAAGTGGTGTTCTCTCTGGTTTTTAATAACTATCTACCTAAGAAATATGAAAGTGACACCGTTAAGTTGACAGTTTACTCATTCTATTTTGTAAACCTTCATTATTTTCAATAAAATCTAGGTATTCTTATACCAAATGGTCTGTAATAAATTGCAGATGCCCTTAAACTACCTAGTACCAAAGTATAATTCGTGCTGTACACTTTGATGACACATTTTATATACGTTATCTAAAATTCCAACGATAATGATTTTCAGCTTTTAATGTGAATAATTTAGCAACCTTCAGCTTCATCCTAGTTCAAGCTAGGTTTTTTGAACTAGAGAAAAAAGGTAGTTTTTAAATCACTTGTGTTCCTGATTCATAATAATTACCAAGTTACTTAGGCTAGTTACGATGATATTTTTATGTGATTTAATAATATACACAATACATTTTCTCTGTAGCCTTGAACGAACTTATTACAAGAGAAATTTAATTTGATGCTTTACAGTCAGGTATAAAAACATATGGTCAGATGACAACAATAACAAATAAATTGAGTTTATAGATAGAAAGTTGAATAAAAAAACTATCCACAGGATTTTCTGAAGAAGCATATGCATGCTATGAGCTTGGTGGTAGAAACATGGACTATTTGTTTGAAATTTGTCCTCTTCAAGCCACAGTTCAACGAAGATCTAGCTAACGAAGTGAAACATAGCTAACTAATTAAAGAAGTAAAAAACCTTTTATATAAGTTAATTTTTGTTCATAATCTTCCATTCGAATAGTCGATGGTTTTTTGAAAAAGGTAACTTGACCAACTACTTGTCAAACACTTTCCTTCGTAGTTAAGAAACTATCTATAAAGTTTATATGAGCTCCGTTCTCTTACACTCGGCCGATATCAGACATGTAGAAGATTAAAAGAAAGTAATCAAAGTGATTAATTGAAATACCTTTAAACTTTAAAATGAAGTTGATTCTCATCGTTTAAGGAACCCATACAACAATTTTCTTTGTGACAACATGGATCCACAGCGATGACTAAACATATTTGTGAAAATACTAAAATCACTTAATCTGTCGAAGAAATTATTTAGCTGCAATGAGGTTAATTTTATTAGAAAGAATCACTAACTAACTGACTGAATATATCTAATTCCATAACGGTATGTTCATAAACATTCACAATGTCCAGCCAAAATAATGTATGTACTAGTTATTTGTTAGGGTTTATTTTGTATGGTTCAGTAGAATACTGTTTGGTAACCACAAAAAGTGCCTTCCCGTTTATCAGTGTCAATGATCATCAAATTTTATCGATTAGGAAATTATTGATAACGTAGAAATTACATAAAAGTTTTTCTGAAGTTCCTGAAAAATTATGATGACTAAAAGAAAACCAAAAGAATTAAAAAGACAACTTATAGCTTTTTAAGCTCCATAATTCATGGTCGTTGAACACAGAATAAAGATGTATCCTTACCAGGCAGAAACGAGTATTCAATCATGTGCATACAATAACACAATTCAAATATAGGAAAGGATGGAGTATTTATGGCACAAACGTTATGGTATGATGAATTATTGTTCCAACGGATTCATTTCACTAATCTGATTATTATTATTCATGATTTTAAAGCAATTAGTCCCTTTTATAAATTTTGATAAAGCAATTCTGTTTTCCAATTCCTCTATCGAAATTTATGGTTTTGTTTAATATTATATTTTAAGTACAATATAGAATTCTCAGAATAAAGTGTTTCAAAAAGTTTCTTTTTCTTATTTCTTGATCAGTCTTGACGATAAATATTAAGTGATCGCCAGCTAGATGTTAGGAGTTCAGGAATCGACATCTGAATAATGTTCATCTTTTTAAATGCATATTGCCAACCATAACGATGTCTCCGATTGTACTTTTCTGTAGCTTGTACAGAGAAATGTCGTAAACTTTTCATAAACTAACCGGAATCGGTTATACGATTGATAAACGCAATGATATGTTGAAACAAACGAAAATAGGCACTTTGTTGAAATATCTAGATGACATGAACAGGTAGCCCAGATATTCAAGCATTCCATTGAGGAGTCTATACTGTGCCAAAAATATAACATTGAATAAGGTGATTAATAATAATACAATAATCAAAAACGTATATATGCATTAAGAAGTATCCATCAGTGCTTACAAAGAAAAGTTCGAAAGCCTAAAAACGTAAATTTTAAACAGTTCAGATTTGCTGTTAGTCGACAGGCGAAAATAAAATTCACTCACAGTGAAGCACGTTTCATTAGAGATGTTGATTTGCCTCAGTAAACAAAGAAACAAAATCATTGAAAAAGTACTTTTAATCAACAAACACAAGGGGAAATAATTTAGTTGTGTTAGATTGATTCAGGTAAGCATTTATTGCGATAGTGTAATAAGAAGACGAAGATTCTCAGAACTATGTTATATATTAGCGCAATACATTTCGAACATTCTGATCACACATATACTTGTTAAGAACATTTATATATAAAAATAAAGGGTCAATTAGACTGGAAATGGGGTGGGGTAAGAGTAGACAATGATAATAATAAAAATAATTATGTAAAAACAATTTGACACCTAATCACTCTGGATAATAAGCTAATAGTACTAGGGTAGGTTTAAGGTGAGAACAAACTGTTTTTGAATACACAAAGGGGGTTTGAATTTTCGTATGGCTAAGGCTTTAATAAACCTTAGTATACGCCCTTTTACACTTTTATACAACACCACAAAAGCCGAGTTAAGATCAATCTTATGGCTTGTTTCGATTATGTGTTTGAAATGTATTGGGCTAATATATCACATAGTTCTGAGAATCCTCGTTTTCTTATTACACTATCGAAATTTATCAAAAGGACTAATTGCTTTAACTTATTTATTGCTTTTACTTATTGAATGTTTTTGTCTGTTTTTACCTTCGATGGTTTCTTCTAATCAAAAAAATGATCAAATTAAGGCTTATTCTTTACTAAAGTTAAATCAGACTATTTGATAAAAAAACAATTAAAGCCTTTCATGGTATATTTTCATCAGTGAAATACAATTTAAATAAATCTTTCATAGAATTCCTTATCAAAAAACATAATTCTATTCTTATATGTACTAAAATCGTATTATTATCATGGGTTACCAACCTGATTAATAAAAATCAAATAACTATATATTCGATGGAGAATCTTGACTAGTGTCTTTTGCTCCTTCACGAAGTATAACAGGCATAAGTAAGTAGTATATTCATAATTTGATCTTCATATATATTTTGAATATTTTCCAATCTTTATAAAATTATTATACGAGGGGTTGTTTGTGGAGATTTTTAGTAATTTTTATTTATGTTTGAAATCATGAGTCAATTGAAGCTAGACTACCATGGAAAACCTGGAATCACTGGACGGCCGTTTCGTCCTTGTTGTGGGACTCCTTATACCTTAACTTTCATAATAGTTATCTTTTTCTTATCATCTCTTTTTTTGATGAATAAAATTTTTTTTAATTTGATGCGCATTATATTTACTTGTTTTACCTATAAAAGTACATTCTGCAAACATATTTACTTTGTGGAAAAAGTAAATAAAGAATAATTGAGGAGGAAATCAAATTTGAATCAATTAGAAATTCACATATAAGTTTTAAACGACTACTGGTTGGGAATAATATGACCTATAGACAATATGATTTTAAAGGAATGAGTTAGAATTTTAACTCGGAAAATGTCAACCTTTTTATGTTGTTGGATAAAGTTGTTAGTATAAAATTCCATCAAATCATTAGATACGAGTAAATTTCACACCGAAAACCGAATGCTATTTGTCGAAATCATGGACCTATCAATGTTGGACCACATTAAAAACCTTAAATCACTGGGTGGCGATTTCCTCCTAGGATGGGAATCTCTCACACTGAACATCCACGATCCCACAAGCCGAACTCTGACTCACAAACTCCGGTTTCGCACGCGAACGCTTAACCACTAGACTACTTAACTGACGTTCAACAATGTTAATGTCTAACCCCAAATTATTCACGACATTGTGTAACCATCTTCCATTGTCTTCAGTGGGAAACTGCCTCACAATCGACACGGAGTTCCATACTAGGAGAAAACAGTCATACATTGTATCAAGTTTTCAATGGTGGTCTACTTTAGTTTGATTCATGATTACAATGAAATTCGACAATCCCCGTAACCCTATACTGACCATATGTTTATGTCTAAAAGACAGTAGTACGACTGTTCTTAAGCTAGTGGTTAATTTGCATAAGGATAGGATAAAAAGACTATAACAAATCCACAACATGGCGTGACTATTGGTGTATATTAGTTTTGTTTATAATTCGGTATGATAGTTGGTCATTGTAATATTTCTTTTATTTTCAGTATGATATTTTGTTTAGTATAACGCTTCACTTATTGCTTCATTATGTTCATTCATGATAATATTCTTTATGTTAATCTAATTTAATGTGCAGCTTCGGTTTTTGTTGAAGTTATCTGTAAAAGGCAATCTTTCAGAAGGAATTTTTTACGTGAAAAAGGTAATTGTTAAATCATAAACTACCAGTGACTTTCGTTTTAAGTTAGTGACAGAAAAACGGAAAAATTAATTTATGGCCTACTTTCATAACTAAATGTACTGTGATTTAACATTACTACTAAGGTAACTCTGAAAAGTATTTCTTTTTGTAATACTATAGTCCTTAAAGAAATGCAAAATCAATCATGTTGTTTCAGAAAGATGAAATTCACGATTACTGATCTTAAGGGGAAAAGTAAATATATCTTACACAAATGATTAAACAGGTCTCGACTTCAGGTAAATTTCTATTATCAGTATAGGGTTACGGGGATTGTCGAATTTCATTGTAATCATGAATCAAACTAAAGTAGACCACCATTGAAAACTTGATACAATGTATGACTGTTTTCTCCTAGTATGGAACTCCGTGTCGATTGTGAGGCAGTTTCCCACGGAAGACAATGGAAGATGGTTACACAATGTCGTGAATAATTTGGGGTTAGACATTAACATTGTTGAACGTCAGTTAAGTAGTCTAGTGGTTAAGCGTTCGCGTGCGAAACCGGAGTTTGTGAGTCAGAGTTCGGCTTGTGGGATCGTGGATGTGCAGTGTTAGGGATTCCCATTCTAGGAGGGAATGGCTACTGAGTTCTTCCAGGTTTTTAATGTGGCTTAGCATTGATTATTTCATGATCTCACTATAAACTTATGTTACATTACCATTTTAGAGTAGCCTATAACAAGAAACTTAGGATGCTGTTAAATTTAAATTAAATTGATGAATACCTTTTAAGTGAAATGTCCGATTTTTTCTTGTTTAGAACTAGAGAAATATATTTTGATTTTAGTAGATTTTTGTCCTCTGAACCAGATAGTTTATTCCTGACGCTTTCAATTGTTTTCTGAACAAGCTCACCAGCACAATTTTCACCTGTAAAACTGCATAAACGCTGCGTTCTGTAAATGGTTGCTTGATTTCATTACTTCCAGCCATTTAATAACACTCTTTCGTCAATTGTTTTTTAGATTAGGATGAATTTATTTTCATAACTACAAACAATAAACTTGTTTCAGCATGTTCTGTAATCCACTACAGAAACTTGTATCGCTGAGTTTTGTTGTTAAGTAATGAAGCACATTCAAAAAAATTTTAATATATATATATATATATATATATATATGTATATATAAATCTGAGGTAAGGTAGGTCAAAAAGGTATGAGACAATTCTTTACCAACAAAACAGTTACATCTATTAGAAATACCTTTGAATATCGTTTAATCAGAGTAGGTAGTCATTAAATATCTATTGAATATACAACGAAATATATAATATTAGGAAAACCATATTAAAAGTTAACTCTAAATTTTCAGTTTCTTGAGTTAGAGAACACCATAAATGCTCCAAGTTTAATTTCACACCAAAGAAACAAAAAGACAATAAAAAGCTTCAACATCGACCATAGTTGTGTTCATCGCGTTAGATTTAAGACTGTCAATAATTCTAATTTGAAAGAAATATAAATTAAAGAAAAAAACCTACAGAGAAAATTTCTTAAATATAAATATTCCTGAACTTTATATCCAGTAATTCTTATTTGGTCGATCAAAATGTTTACCATAAGTTATCCACTTTTTAACTAAAAGGATTCTACTTTAAATGATCACACTGGTTCTAGTTTCATCATTATCCCTACCTAAGTATACTAAGAGAAACTTGAAACAGAGATTATTATCTGGTTATCATTTTATGAATAATTAAAAAACTTTGACTTAGATTGAATCATGGAAATTTATTAACTTTTTGAACACCAACTGAACTACACAAAATTGTTAAGTTATTCTAAAGAAAAATAATAAAATTTAGCAGTCCTAAACAAGTGTATTCCAGATTTTCACAGATGTACATTTATTCTGCAGGTTTTCTACAACTAGTTATTCGACGTATATGATAAGTCTTCTGATTGAACGCTACTTTGTTATGTCGGAATCGCTTATCACTTATACCTGTAACGTGAGGAACTACTGCAATTCCCACGACGCGAAAGTAAGAACACAAAGACTAGTACAAATGACGGTTTATTAACCCCGAAACAAAACGACGACGACTCTAGTCGATAATGCACTCATTATTGATATATTGTGTTTGTACACACATTTTGTTTAATAATTAGAATGAAATCACATGCTACATGTCATTTTGAGCATAGTTCATGTCAATTTTGAATATAAGAATATCATATGTAATACAGAATAAAAATATCATAAGGGTAAACAGTAACAAATACTACATTGCGTAATCATCATACTTGAATTAAAACAGAATTAATATTGAATAAAAATCATAATTAATGTTATAACTTGTGAGTGCGTGCGTGCCCTGTTTGGTATATGAACGTACTGATTCCCACCAACGAGAGAAAAGAGAATTATCAATCGGACCCATGACACATGAAACCCGTAGGAGCAGATTAGAGTACTAGTCGATCCTGCTTCCTGCCTAACCCAGACAGTTAAGTCCAGAACACCAATAACAGCCTCTGAAATATGAATCATTATTCTCAAACATACTGGGTTTATATACCAAACAAACTGACTACATCGTACCATAAAATAGAAAATAATATTTGTACAAGATTTAGCCGAATGTGGCTGTGAATAGGGGGAACAGTAATCAATAGACTGGGTATAACTCAAGAATGGTAAATCGTATAATAATAGTTCATAGGTCAAAATAAAGCTTATGCTAAGAGGAACACGAGTAAGAATAGTTTAGTTACTTAGCAATTATACAATAGGAAATATACATATCACATTGGTCCATAAATAGTCCTCAGAGTTACCATTTTTAATTCTCCACGGGATATAACAATAAGTAAAAGAATGCAATACTGACTTTTTATCCTGTCATATCACTATGAATACTATTCTGTTAATTGACAATAAATTATTTTTCTCTGAAGTCTTGTCTAAAACAGGAAACAAGATACTCAATTAATTCAGACAGTATAATGTTGATAATTATAATATTTTATGGTAAGCTTTAGTTCATAAGGTGCTACAGGCTCTCTAGGTTTTAGATTGAACTCTGACGATAGATTCAAAAGAGCTAGATATCTTATGTTCAATTTTTGACAATCAGTTTCTCAGATACCTACAAATAGGTAATTTGAATTGAATAATAGTCGCTGTTAAGGCCTTCCTGAAGATTCCTAAATTAGTACTCACTAGGTTATTTGTTTATAATGGGTAACAGGGACTTATAATTAAATCTTGAGTCAGAAAATAATAAACTGCCTACCAATAATCCGGTGTATACTACTTATGTTGACAGATCTAAGTAGTATGGAGCACCATCGCAATTGGAATACCTGCTAGCAAAAGATTAAGAAAATTCAGTTGAAGAGAACAGAAAGGGAAACAGAAAGTAATTGTAATAAAAACAGAATTGAAAGAATCATGAAGTATGTGAAGAAAAACCGAAGAACGATTTGCAAATAAGGTATTTAGTGTATGGTTTTCATATTATATGAAAACACTCTGTGATTTTGGATTAAACACTAAATTGATCTTTTCCACCTGTGTGTTTGTTCACTACAATAGTGATGAATCTAAATATCAGCAAATTACACCTTAAGTTGGACTAAAAAGTATTTATTTGACTATTGCTGTGTTTACAATTAAATATAAACATTAAAAATTCTTGGCTTTTGAAGTGTCGAGGTTGTTCAAAGCTTTATAATCACCTAAAAGCATCTGTCAAACACTATATGATACAAACATTAATTGGAAGAGAAGGATTAATACTAATCAAAGTTATTATTCGAAAATCAAGCTGTTACCACGTTGCATAATATATAAAAATGAGAAGAAAGAACTAACAAAATATTTTGATGAATGGTCAGTAATATAGTAGTTATGTAAGAATCAAGAGACGAATGAAGAGAATAAGTAAAATACAAAAAATGGAAGGAATAAGATAATTGTTTACCGAAATTATGCTACAAACTCCGCTATACTGATGGCCAAGGTAGCGAGAGTGGTTGTACAAACTTCTTTTGGATACAAAGGTTCGGTTTGTGGATATGAATTGCGATGGCTTCAGCTATGTGCAATAGACGAGCTCGTAAACCATGTGGCAAATTTGATGGAATATGGTAGATAACCTTAAAAGCTTTATTCAGTTCAACATGATGACCTGTGTCCACCAAGTGAGCGAGAATAGAACTCTTAATCCCCTTTACCTGTCCTTTAGTCAACCATGACGGATGGTGTTCTGTTATTCGTTGACGAACTTGCCGAATTGTACGCCCTATATAACTGGCTCCACAGGAGCAGTTGAATTGGTAAATACACATAGATGTGGCGAATTCAGGCAATCTGTCTTTATTAACAGTTCTTATTGTGGGGCGGTTGTAGAAGACGGTACTAAGTCGGGCTGCATTAAATGTTTTCTGTACTGCCCTTCTTAACCTCTGTGTCAAGATTTCTTCAGTAGCATCATTTAAGAATTGTAACTTTAGGAACAGTACCTTCTTCGGAACAGTAGGTACCTTTGTCCTTCTTTTCGTCTCCGTCATATGTTTGTCGATGAATTTCGTTGGATACCCATTCCTACTAAGCAAGTTTCGAATATTAGCCAATTCATCTAAAATAATGTCATCAGAGCAAATCATTCTAGCACGATGAGTTAGGATCTTTATTAGGTTTCTTTTGTATTTCATTGGTACTGCGCTATAGAAATGAGTGTATTGTCCAACTGTAGATTTTCTATGTAATCCTCTTTTTAATGTTCCGTCTATTCTTCTGGTTAGTTGGACATCTAAAAACGATATACTACCATTCTATTCTTCTTCTAGTGTAAACGTAATTGATGGGTGGATATTATTAAATATATTAAGGATGTTCTCCTTTTCATGTTCTTTTTCTAATACTATGAAGGTATCATCTATATAGCGACAATATGATGTTAGATGGCTAATTGTGTCTTTGAGTGGACCATTTTCTAGTTTTGCCAGAAAAATGTCTGCCAGTATAGGGCCCAATGGTGACCCCATGGCTACCCCATCCAATTGTCTATAATACTCATTGTCAAATCGGAATTGAACATTCATTGTGCATCTAAGAATTAGCTGTTTTATTGCGGATACGGGAATTACCGTTTCTAAGTTCCTCTCTGTTAATTCATTGCAAATAAAATCTACCGTTTCAAGTAAAGGAATGTTGGTGAACAGGGACGTTACATCTAATGATATCATAAATTTATTCTTGAGCGATAGATTTTTTATATTATTGATAAATTCAAAGGAATCCTTGACACTATGTTTAACAATTTCCTTGTGGAGCGGTTTGAGAATTTGCACTAACCATTTTGCTATAGTGTGGTAGGCTGAGTTATTCATATCTAAAACGGGTCGAAGGGGCAAGTCACTTTTATGTATTTTTGGCAAGCCATATAACCTGGATGTACTCGTTCCTGTAGGTTTTAACATTTCGAACACTTTTTCTGAGATAAAACCCTGTTGTTTGATTTGTTTCAACGAATCTATTATTTGCTTTTCAATCTTGTCTGCCAAGTCATTCTTCACTACTAGTTTCTGAAATTTACTTTGATCATTTAAAAGGGCTTTCATCTTGTTTATATAGTTGTTTTTATCCATGAGTACTATCCCATAACCTTTGTCTGGTTTAGTGATTAATAAATTGTCATTAGTTTTAAGTTTTCTTAAAGCTTCCTTATGTTTATTCGTCAAAATTCCTTTCGAACTATGTCCATGATTTAAGTATCTAAAGCAACAGTCCACTAGTGTTGATTTAAAACTTTCGACATTATCTTTTGAAGAAGATACTAATTCTGCCGTTTGGGCATAAAGATTTTCAAACTGAATTTCGACGTCCATCTTATTAACCGTCTTCTTAAAATCACAAAACTTAGGGCCTAATGATAACGCTTCTAACTCAGTCATATCAAGCTTTATACTGGAAAAATTGTGTACGTACTGACCTGGATTAGGTGGGAATTTCATTTCAGGAACCTGTTTGTCTAGATATTTCTTAAGTTTCATATTTTTCTTTTCTTTTCTTGAGTTCACCACCAGTTTAACATAGTCTAGATATTGTTTTCTTAACTTAACAGGGAGCTCTTCAACCGCGTAAATTCGCTCGTTTACATTTTTTGACATCTCGGTAATATATGAATTTAGAGAATCAATTTGATTAAGAGCATAGCGTTTGAGAGTCCTTCCATTTGGTCGAACTCTAGAGCGACGTAAAGATTTCCAATACAATTTGGGATACAAGTTAGTTTCAATGCACTGCTTTATAAAATCAACATTTGTTTTCGCTTCACTGAGCCTTGTGCTATACTTCAGATACTCGTTGAGAACCTTTAGCGCAAATGAATGCTCAGAACATTTTAATAAAGTGAAAATTCCCATTTTGACATTTGTTAAATAAAAAGGAACGTGAAAAAGAACATGAAAAGGAGAACATCCTTAATATATTTAATAATATCCACCCATCAATTACGTTTACACTAGAAGAAGAATAGAATGGTAGTATATCGTTTTTAGATGTCCAACTAACCAGAAGAATAGACGGAACATTAAAAAGAGGATTACATAGAAAATCTACAGTTGGACAATACACTCATTTCTATAGCGCAGTACCAATGAAATACAAAAGAAACCTAATAAAGATCCTAACTCATCGTGCTAGAATGATTTGCTCTGATGACATTATTTTAGATGAATTGGCTAATATTCGAAACTTGCTTAGTAGGAATGGGTATCCAACGAAATTCATCGACAAACATATGACGGAGACGAAAAGAAGGACAAAGGTACCTACTGTTCCGAAGAAGGTACTGTTCCTAAAGTTACAATTCTTAAATGATGCTACTGAAGAAATCTTGACACAGAGGTTAAGAAGGGCAGTACAGAAAACATTTAATGCAGCCCGACTTAGTACCGTCTTCTACAACCGCCCCACAATAAGAACTGTTAATAAAGACAGATTGCCTGAATTCGCCACATCTATGTGTATTTACCAATTCAACTGCTCCTGTGGAGCCAGTTATATAGGGCGTACAATTCGGCAAGTTCGTCAACGAATAACAGAACACCATCCGTCATGGTTGACTAAAGGACAGGTAAAGGGGATTAAGAGTTCTATTCTCGCTCACTTGGTGGACACAGGTCATCATGTTGAACTGAATAAAGCTTTTAAGGTTATCTACCATATTCCATCAAATTTGCCACATGGTTTACGAGCTCGTCTATTGCACATAGCTGAAGCCATCGCAATTCATATCCACAAACCGAACCTTTGTATCCAAAAGAAGTTTGTACAACCACTCTCGCTACCTTGGCCATCAGTATAGCGGAGTTTGTAGCATAATTTCGGTAAACAATTATCTTATTCCTTCCATTTTTTGTATTTTACTTATTCTCTTCATTCGTCTCTTGATTCTTACATAACTACTATATTACTGACCATTCATCAAAATATTTTGTTAGTTCTTTCTTCTCATTTTTATATATTATGCAACGTGGTAACAGCTTGATTTTCGAATAATAACTTTGATTACTATATGATATATTATAGTTTATCAAAAGAAACGGGTAATGACATGAATCAACTTCAATTTAGGATAAGTGTATGATTATTTAAATGTAAAAATGTATTTATTTCATAATTTAAGGTTATGTCATATGATTACTTTGTTCTATGAAGGCCATAACTGAAGCATCATCTTGAACAGTTTAGATAACATGATTTTGAATTTCTTTTTTTAAAGTAAATATTTGAATATTAATTGGACTTATATAAATAAAGTCAAACCTTATTCAATTTAGGCCAAATAGGCAATAGTCAAAGGAGATTGTATGTGACCTAAAATCAAAAATAAATTCAGTGTCTTAGGATCAATAAAACATGTGAAAAAGAAAATTGACTACTCACCTATTTATTGATGTAAGTTGATTTTAATGAAAATAATTAAATCATCGTGTGCTTAGGATAGGGGCATTAAGTGAAACATGAATACAGTGTTGCAATATCTCTTTTAAATTACATATTCACCATGGTTATATGATAATTTGTATGATATGGCAACTCGAACTGATGTACGTACGTACGAAATTCTACGTCGTGACTGACTAACTGAATTTTAAAATCAATAATAATTACAAGTTGTTTCGTCAAATAACAATACAAAACAAATTTACAATCATTTACGCAAATAATGACAAATGATTTATGAAATAATGACAAGTGATAATGAAAAGCATTCCCAAGGTTTATGGATCTTAGATATAACTTGTTTTGTAAAATTCCTTATTCATAATTAAAATTATACTATCGTCTTGTTTACTGATTATTGTGACTATATTCTGATAGATGTTTATATTGAAAATCACTCAGTGTTTATAACCACGCTATGAATACATCTTGTTAGTGAAGTGGAGGAATGAACTAGGTACTTTCTCGGTCGGAAAAAATTGATTATTTCATATTGGATTTAGATAATATTTAGCGTAAACTGTATATGTTTAGAAATATAATCAATAATTAGTAAATTATTTGGAAGATTACTTTATTGTGACTTAAGCAGTGGTCATAATGTTAGGAGTAACCATGTTACTTGTGTTTATCCTAAGACAATTATTAAATTGGAAATGCCATATTAAGTGGTTGATGTGAGATATTCTTTTTTATCACAGAATTATTTCTTGGACTTGAATGATATTGGTATATATAAAAACACTTAATATATTATTGATAACAGACAATTTAAATTTTGCTGTAAAGACTCTATGGTTTTAGTAAATGATCCTTGTTTATCACTCTTTAGAAATACGGAACTTCAGTGTGTCCAAAGATCAAACTCAGGATATTCAAAGTTTCGTGATAATGGCTTTATTTTTAGACTACTCTGATGCAATCGAAATCGGAGTCCATGTAATTAGGATGACAGGTCAGTAAAAGAATTTTTTCATTGGTAAAACTAAATGGTTCCCAATAATAACGATAATGGAAGAAACAACAATTCTTTTTAGTGTTCGAACAAACAATGGTTATTTTGAAATTAGTTTAACTATAAGTTGTGAAAGCTCCTTTGAAATATGAATTTTCCTCAGAATGTAATCCTATGTTATTTTCATTGCCTTGAAATGTACAATCCCGTTTATGTACCCTATTTCCTTTAACAAATATTCCATTCTTCCCAACGCTAATTGTCATCAATATGAGGTTTGTGATTATTTTTCAATTTTATAGAACCTATCTAGGTTCGATTCTAGGACCCAACAACTACCTATTGCTTTCAAGTTTTTTAATCTAGATCTGTTCTTAATCTGAATTAATTGTTATTTGAAATTCCAATAAAAAATATCCATTCTGTTAGATATCGAATTATAACTTGACCTTTATTTTCGATAAATATAAGTTATTTTTAACTAACCAATGAGTTAGTAACACCATACAAAAACTTCACATTTATTTGATACATAGTGAGATCATTTCCAAAGCCAATGCTTTTCAAATTTCATATGGAACTGACTGATCATTTAATGTTATTCATTACAATTAACTGACATATAATATCACTATTCTCAGAGGATTTAATGTGAGTTAATTAAAATAACGATCAATATGACCTCAACATTAGATATTTCTTTTGAACTTTAAAAGATTTATGCTTTCTTACATGTAATTTTTTTATTCAAAATATTTCAATCACTTAGCTAATCAATCCCATTGTTTTATCCGTTTGTAATTACTTAGTTCATTATTCATAAGAGATTTTATTTATTCAAGTTGATTGTAGGATTAACCTCATTAAACCAATTAACAGTATGAGATTGTATACATTGTTGAGTTTCTGATTAAGATCATGAATCGATCGTGGATTGATCAAAGTTAAACATGAACACTATTGGATGCCGGCTAAGTGATTTAGAGGTTAAGCGTTCTCGCATGAGACGGCGTGTTTTTTTGTTCGAGTTCGATGTGCACGGTCGTGGATGTGCACTTTTGAGTAGTCTCATACTACGAGGAAACGACTGTCCAGTCCTTCGAGGTTTAAAATAGTAATCTAACATTGACTGATTCATGATTACAATCATAAATCAATTGGTTTGTTTTATGCTTCTTGTGGCTAGTAACTGAATCCGTGATGTGCGTTACGTTCCCTTTATAAATCATCATCTGAAAATATCTATCGAAACCATTACTCACTATTTAGAACTTTGAATCATTAATCCCAATAGCCATAAAAACATTTAGAAAAAATTAAAAATAATATTTATAGAGACTTTCACTAGCTGTATATTGATAATCAGTGATAAGTGGAAGTGAATGTTCATATACTCTTTGTTAGTACTATCAATGATACCACAAAGCAACAAACACTAATCAAGTAAATAATCCTTAATTTCACATATTTAAAAGAGAAAGAACAACAATTCGATTAGCTAGGCGCAAGATAAATTTATTTTTGATTTTCAACAACTGCTTATAATCTTTTATATTTCACTATTATAAATGCAAATTAAGTTGGGCATACCTGTATAAATAAAGTCGGCAGGAATTCAATTCAAGCAAGTGTTGATAACGAGTAGTAAAAATAACAAGAATTAAAATACGATTCCAACAATAGGATTAACTATTATGAATAATTGATATGTTTAGAGAACTATTATGGAATAACACTTAAGGGGTTAAAGAAAGTGAACGAATTAAACAGGTTGCTAATGAAGTAAACAAACGCACGTTACTGATAATCAAAAATAAATGGAGTTAAACTTAACGAGTACGAAAATAAAACAACGAGCCAAAACAATTTAAAATCTTATCGAATAAGAAAACGATTCAGAAAAATTCAATGTAATCAAATAAGGCAAACATGAATAGTGGCTAGCAGTGGAGTCCAAGACGCGTGTTTCGTCTTATTTGGGACTCATCAGCTGTGTGCACCTGAATCCCAGAAATGATATTGATTTCAGGACTTAAACCCAATGATGTTTGCTTCAAACGCCATTACGCTATCCGCTTAGCTATTAAGTCCTGAAGTGAGCGGTATTAACTTCGAGTCCTGTAGTGAACATCAACTCTGAGATGCAGGTACAAACAGCTGACGAGTTCCAAATAGGACGAAATGTACGTCCTGGACTTCACTGCTAATCACTATCCATCTTTGCTTATAATGCTCGTGACTTAAGGCAATATAGAGGCAATTCGCACAGTATGCACGTATGCCAATAAAAGACTGATCAATTTCAGTCCTAAACATCAATGAGAAGATTCAAACAAATAACAAAAAATGAGCTGAAAATAGTTATCAAATAAGCCTTGAAATAATTGAACTCAGGTGGGAATCAGTTCACGATGAAAACTACCATCAAGTTGGACATATATTACAAATATTATGTTCTAAACATAAATATTAGTTTGACATTGAAATCCTTATTTTAACCGGCATGATTTAATGTAGATATACATGTTCTAGAAATATGGATTTTTTCTTAGCAACTGTTTATCGAATAAAGGCGTACAAAGAGCCTGTTTTAAAGATAACAGATAGAATATTTATAGAGTTCTTCATTTTTCACAAATGATAAGACGACAGTTTAGACAAATGATTAGACTCAAAGAACCAAGGAATCAAAAATGTTATTCCAGTCACTGGTTAAAAAATAGTTTTTATGATCAGAAAATTGTTGATAACGACTAGTTTTTATAGGTAGTTGTACTGCTGTATAACTTGTTTGACCCTATGTTCGTAATCGTTAATTCCTTTTTAGTTATTAATTTAAACTGCGTATTGGTTCCATCTTTCCAGTCTTTACCGAGATGTTTTAGACAATCGGAGTATAGTGTAGGGTCTCATAACTTGGTAGATTTGGGCACTATAACTCAAGTATCACTGTTTTCAAAGATAAGCATGCTTGAAAAATTTCAAAATTATTCGTCTTTACCATGTACTACCCATCTAGATAAACCTTTCTTGATTCCATTGAAGACAGAAACTTTCTTTGCCATTAGACGATCTTTAATGAAACATAAATTTTAAAGTCATAAAAAATTCTATTCAAACAAACATGAAATTAACTAAATACTTAAGATTGCTACTAGAACAGTAGTTCCCTTTGAAATAATGTACACATCTTCAGCAATAACCTAGTATTCATTAAAGTTTGAAGATAGACTTTTACAAGTTTTACCAAGCTCACTTTATTTATCTCTGAAATGAATAAGCATTTCTGTACAACTAACATTCAATTAAGTAATATAGACATTTCTAAGATAATACTTGTTTTTTGAATATGCTGGGCTTTATAATAAATAAGTAGTAAGAAGTCTTCGTTCTAATAGTTGTGTAATTATATTAAAAGCTAATCAAAATTAAGATACACAATTATTTGTATTGTTTTTTGTAACCAAATATATTCGTAGATATATACCATACGAACAGAAATGCTTAAGGCAATTAGTTCTTACTTTTCACAGTATTAGTTTATTGAATTAGATATGTGGTTTGAAAAAAAAATGACGGAAAATGCATAATATAATTAGATTTAGTGAAAGAATTCTTGAAACTGAAGTCTATCTCATGAGTCGTTTTCCAACAAATTGTTGTTAAATCATACATAGACTAATGCTTTTGAAGGTTTTGAGGTGAAATAATGTTCTCTCTAAAACTCTATATTATTGGTAGAATTTGAATGGAACGTGAAACTTGGTGTTGAATATCTTATCTTCTTAGAACTCGCTGTAAGCTTCTAGTGATTTGTAAACATTATCAATAAGCTATCATTAAACATTTGTAGCAATAATCATAAAACTATTCTAAATATTATCAGAAGGGGGTTTGTGGAGATTTTAGTAATTTTATGGTTAAAATCATGAACCAATTGAAGCTAGATCACCATGGAAAATCTGGAAGCACTAGACGGCCGTTTCGTCCTAGTGTGGGAATCCTCAGCAGTGCGTATCCACGATCCCGCCCCGCAAGATTCGAATCCATGACCTATCAGTCTCGCACGTGATCGCCTAACCTCTAAACCACTAATTTCAACCAATCCAAGAAATTGAGCACTCGTCCACGATTTGTCTTCAGTGAGTTGACATCTCACAACAGACCTGATTGTACTCCACTGATCACTGCTTCTCACTAGAACTCCAGGAAATATCTCTCGAAGCCATTCAATAGTGAGAACATATAGCTAGAGTTTAAGTGAATTATTTAAATACATGAGATGAATATATTCTATCGGGAGGAATATATTTAGACCACATTATACCAGCTCGAAACCAGAATACAAACGAAAAGTCGTCTACTTAAATGTAGTTACAAAATTCATTTCATGTTAGATAATACTATGCACCTAAATATACATTACAGATACGACAAAGTTTACTGGATGAAAATTTTTTGCAAGGTTTTTTTCTCCGGGATGAGATAGCCAACCTTATCTTCAACCCCTATCCTTTATCCACGCTTGGCACAACCAGTAACTCTAAATAGGCTCGAGGAGTAATTATGCATATATAATCTTGTACAAGCTTCATTTGTACGTTTAAGTTTGAAAAATGATTAGACATTTGTAATAATGTTAATTGTTATTTCAAAACTTACACAAATATCCAAATCAACATCTGTAGTGTACACTGACGTCAGTGACATATTATGTGACTAAGTATACATTAAGGATGACTGAATATAAAAGACAAAATTTTTTTCATTGAATACATCACCAAAGATATTTTGCCTGATTTAAAAAAAGAATTAAGATAAACAATACATTACATTTTGCAAATCGCAAAGTGAAATTCGGGCTGTAAATCCCGACAAAATCGGAGGTCATTTTATGAAAAAAATTATGCCGCTTTCTTTAATGTCACTTAAAATCTACCTGTGTGGTAAATTCTTATTGTTTGTGCCTTATTTTTAATTTCAAAATGATTATCTAATAAGGCATACGTCCTCATCAACTTAAATGATCATTTGGTATGTTGTATATTATTATGGTATTATTGTAATGAGAGAGAACAAAGACATAGACGACCAAATGTATTTGAACAGAAAATTACAGAATCTCTCAGTAAAATCTGAGAACCATATAGTAAATTATTCATTTTCAAGATATCAGAGAATTGTCTTATACTTGACTATTCCTTCATTTTCACACCAGTCACTGTCTGTTCTCGCTCGCTTTTCTTCTCGTTCACTACACTATCAAAACAATGAAACCAAACTGTTTAAAGTTGTTCTTGCGATAATAAAACATACTTCTGAAGTTAAATTAATTAAATGTTTAAAAAGATTCAAAAGTATTTAGTTAGTACTATAAATCAAGTAGTATGAAATTAGTAACAACTGGATATATTTGTCATCTTTTTTTCATAAGTTTAACATATGCTCATTGGAAACTTTATTTGATCAACTGAACTTGATTCTAAAGACTGAAATTGTATTGACCGATTGTTATTCGGGCCTACTTTGGGAATTTAGACTTTTAAAAAGTGTTTCCAAACTCCTTAATTATGTATAATAATAATAAAAGTTTCAAGATAATGCTGTACTAAGAATATGATCATCATACATTTTCAAAAATCTTAAGAGATAAACAATATTATTCTATAGTTTTTCAACTGCATGACTAGTTAGATACATCGATTCTTACAAAGAGATTCTTCTGATACAAATGAGGTACTGCTAAAAAAAGTAGAAAAGATTCAAGTATTTTGTCTATTTAATTTGAACTAGTTACATAAGAAAATAATTTACAAACAGTGAATTTGTTCTAGACTCCAACAATTCCAAATCTCATTTCTTTACTATAACTGCGTTTAATGTACGATTAACAAAACGTGATACACAGGTTAAAAAACATCTTATTCTACTTGATTTATAGATTTTGATTAACTTTATGTGCATTCCTTTTACTGATTCAGTTTCTAGATGGCGTGATATTAGAAATCGAATACGAATTTTCTGAAAGAATAGACATATTTGAAGAATTCAAATAACCAGAAAAATCACAACAGAAGATTGACAAGCGTGATTCTATACTTCGATTGATCGCGAAATCAGTCATTGTATGATTTATTGTATGATTTTGTAAAGATTATAGATTACAATGATTCGTCGAACCCATGACTTGTCTGTTTTTAAATGTATTCAGGAAGAATAGCTTTGAGTAGCGATACATTAAAGTTATTATATCATCTACTTTTAAGAAAACGTTTTATATTGACTGCAAATTCTATTGACTTGAATAATTAACGCCTTTTTCTTGTTTTTCCCATTTCAACTAATTTAGGCCTGTTCATCAGCTTATTGCTTACTAAGAAATATTTTACTATGAATAGAAACCTTTTGCACTATTACAGAAATCTCATGCTTAAAATAAACTTCCTTGAATTTCTTGTATTTCGATAGACGTATCTGGATAACATGTTAGTTAGGTTGTTTCGAATTGATTTGACTTCTTTGTTTTTTTCCAGTAAGTTTATCAACCTTTTATGGTTTGATTATTTTAAAAATTGCTAGATATAGTTGTATCAAATTTGACATGAAATCTTTCTAATTTCTAATTTCATTTAGTATAGTGGACTTAGGTATAATTAATCATTGTATAAGTTGAAGTATAAAATACGCTACCACAGCGAAAGTATTGGCGAGACTATAATTTATGGACGACCTTTGAACGAATCTCGAGTAACCTAGCCAATCAGTAAACAGTCAGCATAGAATAAAAATATATTATACAAAATCAAAGAATTTAAGTGGATACACTTATCTTTTATGGTTCAAAAACTTGTCGAGGTTAGAAAGAGGTTCAAAGGTTCTAAGGTAGAGGGACTCATCCATATGGTTCTATAAAAGTCGGTCTCTGGAGCCATGATAAGGTTACAAAAACCCTCTCAGCCTCGATCACATGGCTTCAATATTGTTTGTGTGTGCTCCAGTTGTGTAAGCTTATCATTTTTATTATAGATATGTCCCTACAATACTCATACTACTGAACAGCCGAAGCTTCAGTAATATATGCGATTATTGCAGCCAATGTTACTGGTGCTTTTAATATACAGTTTGCGGCAATTATTATAATTTGCTTCAGTCTCAATCTGTATCGAGCGATAAAGGTTCCTATTTTAGCGAACGTCTTCCTTCAAAATATGTTACATCGAAGGACATCATGATAGTCTGCACAGGGTCCACAAAACATTTGATTACTGCAATTACAAATAAAGGAACTTCTTAGTAGTCTCATTTATTGTAGCCGCTTAATTATCAAGTCTTCTCTAAAATCCTCTATGAGCCGATCGTACGTGAGCACTAGGTAGTGAAATTTGCGCCGTGACCATGAAATCCCTCAAACTCTTCTGATTGGCTCGTCCGTAAGTTATAGTCTCGCCAAAGTATTTCATGATAATTTTCAAAAATACCGAATTCAATCGTTACTAGATTATAGCGAAAAGCTTGATTTCCACACTGATCTCAAATGTAAAATCATTATTAAAGATGAATAAACAATAACTTTCTTCTAAGTTGTCATTAGTATTCAGTCAACATCATAGGTGGTAGTACAAGTCATATTGTCCGATAATTTTTACTTAATAAGACAAATATAAGCACAAAATACTCCAGGAATATCCATTTTTCTTCAGACGCGTTGTATACACAAATATTTCTATGTAATTTAATCCTGGACTCTTTAAGTTTTAGGCAACAACCATATCAAACTAGCCAAAGAAGTCAGAATGTTTAGTTCCCAGCTTCAGTAAGTATAGATGAATGGATAACCACTATTAATATAAATTATTAAACAACAGTTCTCATTCTTTTTAAAACTGATGATGATTGAATATGATTCATTACGGTGTAACTCTTAGACATGTCTTCCTCGTATCAAAATGAACAAACTGTTCCTTATTCCCAATTATTTCAATTATTTTTAGTTTCTGGATAGTACTTATGGAAAACCTCCTTCAGAGTATTCATTCTTTTAAATGTAAACGCCTCTAAAATGATTTCACATATTCAGTTATGTAAAATTATTCTTTGGAACCAAATAGAATAGATTTTTAAAAACATACTATTAAGAGTGATTTTCTACCTAGAATATCTAATTTTAAATTTATATTCACTTGTTCAGTATGAGCAATTGCATAATGTATAATTATGTATGCGATTAAAGAATAATAAATAAATGTTTTCATACTAACGTCCGATTAAAAATGAATTATAGATGGAAACTGTTTAACAAACTTATTTCTAAAAGAAATATGATAGAATTAATCAAGACTTGTAACTGTTATCATTTATAATTTCAATGCTATGTATGACTTAAAATATATAAAAATCATGAATCATTTTAAAGTAGACCACCATGGAAAACCTGGAAGCACTGGACTGCCGTTTTGTTAAGCACTCGCGCGTGAGACTGATAGGTTCTAGGTTGGAATTTCGCGGAGCGAGATCGTAGATACGCATTGTTGTGGAGTCCTATAATAGGACGAAACGGTCGTCCAGTGCTTTCAGGTTTTCCATGGTGATCTAGCTCCGATTGATCCATGATCTCAACTATTAAAAAATAATATATATATATATATACATATTGTTTTTTTATTTATTTATTTGACTCTTTTATCCTATATTACTTTCAATAACCAGTAGAAATACATCATTTAGAAAAGTTGAATTTCATTGGTTATTTATTAAATGTTATGTAAGAATGTTATTTTTGTCATTGTATTATAATAAAATAATTTTCTTTAGTTGATAAAAAACTTTAATTATATATACATATATATAGATAGATAGATATATCATTATGCACCTTAGAAACAAAGGATATTGAGCATTGGGTAGGTTGTTATAAATAAATAATATATATTTGTACCATCTCATGAGATGGAAAAATTAGATTATCTCACTATGAATTAATCAGTGTAAGCCATGTCTTCAGCTTTC